>NC_061511.1:33095671-33271148 GCF_022539505.1 Lolium rigidum | reverse complement strand
TTATTCTCAACCCAGACATCCATACCGGGACAACATAGACAACAGATAATGGACTCCTCTTTTATGCATAAGCGTGTAGCAACAATTAATTTTCTCATATGAGATTGAGGATATATGTCCAAGACTGAAACTTCCACCATGAATCATGGCTTTAGTTAGCGGCCCAATGTTCTTCTCTAACAATATGCATGCTCCAACCATTAAGGTGGTAGATCTCTCTTACTTCAGACAAGACGGACATGCATAGCAACTCACATGATATTCAACAAAGAATAGTTGATGGCGTCCCCAGGAACATGGTTATTGCACAACAAGCAACTTATAAGAAATAAAATGCATAAGTACATATTCAATACCACAATAGTTTTTAAGCTATTTGTCCCATGAGCTATATATTGTAAAGGTAGAGGATAGAAAATTAAAGGTAGCACTTCAAGCAATTTACTTGGAATGGCGGAAAATACCATGTAGTAGGTAGGTATGGTGGACACAAATGGCATGGATTTGGCTCAAGGATTTTGGATGCACGAGAAGAATTCCTCTCAATACAAGGCTAGGCTAGCAAGGTTGTTTGAAGGAAACTCAAGTATAAAACGGTGCAGCAAGACTCACATATGAACATATTTTAAGTATTATAAGACTTTACATCGTCTCCTTGTTGTTCAAACACCTTAACCAGAAAATATCTAGACTCAGAGAAACTAATCATGCAAACCAAATTTTAACAAGCTCTATGTAGTTCTTCATTAATGGGTACAATGTGTATGATGCAAGAGCTTAAACATGAGCACAACAATTGCCAAGTATCAAATTATTCAAGACATTCTACCAATTACTACATGTAGCATTTTCCAATTCCAACCATACAATGATGAACGAAGCAGTCAACCTTCGCCATGAACACTAAAAATAAAGCTAAGAACACATGTGTTCATATGAACCAGCGGAGCGTGTCTCTCTCCCACACAAGCATGATGTAATCCAATTTATTCAAACACAAACAAAAATAAAAGCACACAGACGCTCCAAGTAAAGTACATAAAATGTGGCCGAATAAAAATATAGTTTCAAGGGAGGAACCTGATAATTTTGTCGATGAAGAAGGGGATGCCTTGGGCATCCCCAAGCTTAGATGCTTGAGTCTTCTTGAAATATGCAGGGATGAACCACCGGGGCATCCCCAAGCTTAGACTCTTCACTCTTCTTGATCATAGTATATCATACTCCTCTCTTGACCCTTGAAAACTTCCTCCACACCAAACTCAAAGCAACTCATTAGAGGGTTAGTGCATAATCAAAAATTCACATATTCAGAGGTGACACAATCATTCTTAACACTTCTGGACATTGCACAAAGCTACTGGATGGTAATGGAACAAAGAAATCCATCCAACACAGTAAAACAGGCAATGCGAAATAAAAGGCAGAATCTATCAAAACAGAACAGTCCGTAAAGACGAATTTTATTGAGGCACCAAACTTGCTCAAATGAGAAAACTCAAAACTAATGAAAGTTGCGTACATATCTGAGGAACACGCACGTAAATTGGCATATTTTTCTGAGTTACCTACAGAGAGAACAGCCCAGATTCGTGACAGATAGAAATCTGTTTCTGCGCAGAAATCCAAATCTAGTATCAACCTTCGACTAGAGACTTTACTTGGCACAACAATGCAATAAAAATAAGATAAGGAGAGGTTACTACAGTAGTAAACAACTTCCAAGACACAAATATAAAACAAGGTACTGTAGCAAAATAACACATGGGTTATCTCCCAAGAAGTTCTTTCTTTATAGCCATTAAGATGGGCTCAGCAGTTTTAATGATGCACTCGCAAGAAATAGTAGTTGAATCAAAAGAGAGCATCAAGAAGCAATTATGAAACACATTTAAGCCTAACATGCTTCCTATGCATAAGAATCTTGTAAATAAACAAGTTCATGAAGAGCAAAGTAACAAGCATAGGAAGATAAAACAAGTGTAGCTTCAAAAATTTCAGCACATAGAGAGGTGTTTTAGTAACATGAAAATTTCTACAACCATATTTTCCTCTCTCATAATAATATCCAGTAGTATCATGAGCAAACTCAACAATATAACTATCACATAAAGTATTCTTATCATGAGTCTCATGCATAAAATTATTACTACTCCCAACATAAGCATAATCAATTTTATTAGTTGTAGTGGGAGCAAATTCAACAAAGTGGCTTTCATCAAATATAGGAGGCATATTGTAATCATAATCAAATTCACTCTCCATAGTAGGCGGCACCAAAAGACCACTATCATTATAATCATCATATATGGGAGGCATATCATAATCAACATAAACTTTCTCCTCAATACCCGGAGGGCTAAAGAGATCATTTTCATCAAAACCGACCTCCCCAAGCTTAGAATTTTCCATAGCATTAGCAACAATAGTGTTCAAAGCATTCATATTAATAACATTCCCATTAGCATGCATATAAAGTTCCATGGGTTTTTTAATTCTCTCTTCAAACACATCATGTGCTAATTCAAGATAAAGTTCATAAAGATCTCTCATATTTTTGTTGTTCTCCATTATGCGGTGAAAACCCTAAATCGTCGTAGATCTCATTAGCTATATCTTGATCAAGCAGGACCACCAAGTATTCGTGCACCCCGTACGAATCATGGGTGGATCGGCTCTTTGAGCCGATTCACAGGATAACTCGAGAGCCGACCGAGGCTCGTATTTAACGTTTACATGTATGCCCTGCAGGAAACTAAGCGAGGCATCCCCATCACCTTCCCGACCGGGTATAGGTCAGGTGGCACGCCCTTGCACTTCGCATCGCCGCGTGTGACCAGAAGAGCATTGCGGGCCGTCGCTCGGAGGGGTCTCAGCCAGCCGCAGCTCTAGGCTCTTCCCGGCTCTACGGTGTTGACAAGGCCGCTGCCCGCCGGTGGGTTTTGGCAGTCAACAGGGAGTAGGCCACAACGCTGGCATGAGGGAACTGATGTCTACGGGAGCTTCTATTCTTGTAGACAGTGTTGGGCCTCCAAGAGCAGAGGTTTGTAGAACAGCAGCAAGTTTCCCTTAAGTGGATCACCCAAGGTTTATCGAACTCAGGGAGGAAGAGGTCAAAGATATCCCTCTCATGCAACCCTGCAACCACAAAGCAAGAAGTCTCTTGTGTCCCCAACACACCTAATAGGTGCACTAGTTCGGCGAAGAGATAGAATACAGGTGGTATAAATAAGTATGAGCAGTAGCAACGGTGCCAGAAAATTGCTTTGCCCAGGACAGTAAACAAGCAGTAGTAACGCAGCAGTAGTAACGCAGTAAAACAGTAAACAAACAGCGATAGCAGTATTTAGGAACAAGGCCTAGGGATTAGACTTTCGCTAGTGGACACTCTCAACATTGATCACATAACAGAATAGATAAATGCATACTCTACACTCTTGTTGGATGATGAACACATTGCGTAGGATTACACGAACCCTCAATGCCGGAGTTAACAAGCTCCACAATTCAATGTTCATATTTAAATAACCTTAGAGTGCAAGAAAGATCAACACGACTAAACCAAGTACTAACATAGCATGCACACTGTCACCTTCACGCCACGTAGGAGGAATAGATCATATCAATACTATCATAGCAATAGTTAACTTCACAATCTACAAGAGATCATGATCATAGCATACGCCAAGTACTAACAAAGATGCACACACTGTCACCATTACACCGTGCAGGAGGAATAAAACTACTTTAATAACACATCACTAGAGTAGCACTTGGATAAATTGTGATACAAAACACATTGCAATCATAAAGAGATATAAATAAGCACCTCACTACGCCATTCATAACAGTGAGTAAGTATTCTGTGAAATATAGCCTAAGAGACCCACACGGTGCACACACTGTCACCTTTACACACGTGGGACAAGGATTCTCCGGAGATCACATAAGTAAAACTCACTTGACTAGCATAGTGACATCTAGATTACAAGCATCATCATATGAATCTCAATCATGTAAGGCAGCTCATGAGATTATTGTATTGAAGTACATAGGAGAGAGATGAACCACATAGCTACCGGTACAGCCCCGAGCCTCGATGGAGAACTACTCCCTCCTCATGGGAGCAGCAGCGGTGATGAAGATGGCGGTGGAGATGGCAGCGGTGTCGATGGAGAAGCCTTCCGGGGCACTTCCCCGCTCCGGCAGGTGCCGGAACGGAGACTCCTGTCCCCCGGATCTTGGCTTCGCGATGGCGGCGGCTCTGGAAGGTTTTCCGTATCGTGGTTCTTCGCATCAGGGGTTTCGCGACGGAGGCTTTATATAGGCGAAGAGGCGGCGCAGGAGGGTCGAAGGGGTGGCCACACCATATGGCGGCGCGGCCAGGGCCTGGGCCGCGCCAGCCTATGGTCTGGGCCCCCTGTGGGTCCACTCTGGTCCTTCCCGGGTGTTCTGGATGCTTCCGGTGAAAATAGGAACCTGGGTCTTGATTTCGTCCGATTCCGAGAATATTTCCTTACTAGGATTTCTGAAACTAAAAACAGCAGGAAACAGGAACTGGCACTTCGGCATCTCGTCAATAGGTTAGTTTCAGAAAACGCATAAAAATGACATAAAGTGTGAACAAAACATGTAGATATCATCAATAATGTGGCATGGAACATAAGAAATTATCGATACGTCGGAGACGTATCAGGAACTCGACGCCGATCAAGATGATAGGAGAACAGACTTTAACAGGGCCCACTTAGTAGCACTACAGCACATGAACGAGGTAGAGCCTTGGGTGGATCAGCACATAAACATGATCAAGAGCAGGGCTGACAAGCCGATAACGGAACAAGAGGTATTTAGAGCGCACAACTCCTCTTTCGCGAGCTGGTTCAAAGACCAGATTGATGCCAATCCCCACCAATGGCAAGCGATGTAGACAAAATGATATTGGCCTTGTCTTATGGGCCCGCCCCCAACCTCATGACTTATCGAAATACGACATCAACGGTTACACATTCTCCACGAGAGGAGAGAGACAAAAAAGCGACTATCGGAACTCGGGTGTGACGATGGAATCGTACACGGGTGAAGAGAAGAAAAGGTACTACGGAAGGATCGAGGAAATCCGAGAGCTCGACTACGTCGGGGAGAAGCTACCGATGTTTCGTGTCATATGGGCTACGGACGTCACAAAACAAGATGCGTATGTCACCACCATGCGACTGCCCCCCAAATCCAAGACCAAGAACCCCACCGCGCAAAATGAGCCTTGGGTATTGGCTAAGCACGTCGAGCAATGCTTCTTCATAACTGACCCGTCAAGGCCCAGCCGTGTTGTCGTAAGGAGAGGAAAAAGGGCCCTCGTCGGAATGGATGGAGTTGCCGATGAGCAAGACTTCGACGGCCTCGTCGGAGACCCAATGATGGAAGAACCCGATGAAGACGATAGAACCTACACACTAAAAAGAAGAAGGACAACGCTACCTAGGTCAAGTGTTCCTCCGTACACAAGGAGTCGCGACGATACCGGTGGGGTCACAAGGACCAAGCAGAAGGGACTTTGAAGTCATTTGTGTATTTATAATAATTATCTCTCGAACAACCATTTGTCCTTCTCAAGTGTATCCTAAATTTATGTCTTGGTTTTTTATCGGATCTCGCCGAAAGGACTTTGAAGTCATTCAAGAATTAAAATCATAAATTTATGTCTTGCAATTTAATTATCCTTCAAGTATATCCTAAAAATGACTAGAAACAACAAAAGAGGTCTAGGAAAGGGATAAAAAAAAGGGTGGCTTTTTTGTGCCCAGTGGGATTCGAACTCCTGATGCTGCAGCTATGCCCAAGTGAGTGGAACCACTCTGTTACTGATTCGTTTTTGAATAACAATATGGTTTACAGAACAAAGTGTATCGCGCGCCCTGTGAAAAAAAAAATTAGTTACCCCCGGCGAATTAGACGCTTTCACCGGTGATAGCTGCACTTGGGCCCACCTGTAAGTGACAGATACCTTACCGCCGGCGTTTTCACGAATTCGCCGGGGGTAAGTCGACTAGGAGTTAGCCAAAAAAAAACCCCCGTCCCCGTCGTCCCCAAATCCCCCCGTCGATTTGCCGCCGCTGCCTCCCCCAAATCCCCCACCGCCGCCTCCTCCGTCGCCGTCGCCGTCGCATTCTGCTGCTGCTGCGGCTCCCCGCCCTCAGGCTGCTGCGGCTCCCCGCCTCGCGAGCCGTCACCTAGTCTCTCCCAACCCGCCGCCCCGCACGCTCGCCCTCTGCCCTCCCGCCGGCGCCGCCCTCGCTGGCCACCCGCACCGCGCCGCCCTCGTCCGCCCAACCCTCCCGCGCCCGGACGCCTGCCTAGCGCGCCTGCAGACCGAAGATTCACACTGACGCTGCCCTTCCTCGACGCGGACGCCGCCACACGGAGCCCGACCGAAGCCCTACCCGGAGATCTTCCCCTTTCCCGCCTCCGACGACAGCCGGGAGAAGGTAAACCATCTCCTCCTCGATGATCTACATACATCTCGCCTAGCACTACTCGTTGGCACGATCTGAACTTGCCGACCACTATGGTTTCAATGCTTGGGTTGAATCCGTGTGCCGATTGATGCTATACATTCAGTTGCTCTTGCAGTATTCCATTAGACAATTAGTACTACTGTTTCTTCTTCTTATGGCCGGTATGGTACATTGGTACTCCTGTCATGGAATGCTGTTGGTGATACTTGATTGAAATGGATGCAGTTTGATCTGATATACATATGGAGTGATGTTTGCCTAGTCTCACTTGCATTGATTCAAGCATGTACCCATACAGAGGGCTAGCTCCCTGTTCCGTTTACTTTTACTGTTAATCAACCTATGTGGAACAGAGAGCTCTACTGAGTTAATTTTAGTGATTGTGTCCATCTATGATCACATTTGATCTGTAATTGCTTCAGGATCATCATGAAAGGATACATGCATTTTCCACTCCTAAGTCCTGATCAATACCAATTTTTTGTTTAACTCAGTGGGCTTGGGCTTTTAGTATTGATACCATTAGCATTAAGTAATTTGGTAGGCAATGTACATGCACTGATGCACAGGCTTCCTCGAATCCTTGTTCCATATGATCAGATAGATTAATGAATGGTATCAACTATGTGTTACCTAGATGTGCTGTTGCAATATGTAGCACCATTGTCTTTCTGTGTGTAGCTTATTCTCTGTCGTGCTTGTCGTAAGTATCGGCATGCAGCTAATTAAGTTAATTACAGAGAAAGGTATTTGATTGAGCAAGAAATTTGCACTGGTTACTCATAGTTTGTTTGATGTGTGCATGCTATTATGTGTCTGTGTTATATTCCATTGTTATTCCACTGTTATTGATGAAGAAATTTGCACTGGTTTCAGTTTCTGCTAGACAATATTCCACTGTTATCATCTAGATATATTCTGAATGATGTCTCCTGAAGACATGTGTTTCGACTGCTGTTTCTAAAATGCTTGCAGTGTCATTTCTGTTACAAGTTACCAGTTATTGGTGTTCTGTATGATGTTTATTTGGAATCAATATGCATATGTCTCATTTTTATATGTGAAATGAGCTGAGTGTATCCTATTTCAAATCTGGACCTGTTTGCATATGCTGTGAAATGGCATATAAATGTCTGTGAAATGAGCTGAGTGTATCGTATGCATCTCTATGCTATGAAATCTCTCGCAGGTACACATTGAGTGTCCATGTTTCGCCGGAATGTCGATTAACTTCCGTTCCGGCGAATTTCGAGCACTCCGGCATGACCATTTTTAGCAAAGGTCATGCCGAATTTTCGCCGTGGATTTCCACCTAGTAGTGTTCAGATGGATTAGAATAGCAGGTCAATCAAACTAAGCTAGTAATTAAATTCAACACAAAATGAATAGCAGGTCATGTTGTTTCCATTAGTTCTAGATTCATTCATACTAGGCTTGGATTAGAATACTGATGGAGTTGTTCCCTACATTCCTGTAGCACTCGCATTTCAACATCACTCGCTCCCTATATTCCTGTTTCTTCTATCTTTCTTTTGCTCTCGGTACAATCTTAACACCCATGCTTGGATTCAGTTAACACACATGCTTGAATTCAATTATAGTTTGTAGACTTATTTTTGAGGATGATGAAACTGAAACAAATGCAACTCTCGTATAACTGAAACAAGTGCAATTATGTAACTTCTGTATAACTGAAACAGTTTTAACTCTGTTTACTAATATACTTTGGCTGCAGGATTAGTTACTTGGCTGTTTAATTGAGTAGTTCATTACTCATCATTATTGTGATAGTACTTTTGATGCTATTGTATGCTAGTTTGTGCAGTGCTAGGTAGATATAGCCAGCGATGTCGTCTTCTGCAGACCCCAACGAAGACGTTGACGGGTCTTCTCAGCAGAAGTTGGATGAGCACTACGAGGCTCATGGTCTCGGATCAGGCCGGAGGAACTTCCGGGCAGCGATGACGGGTCCTCGGAGGAGGGGGTGATGAGATGGACAACGATAGTGAGGATGAGAGGGGGCTGCCGACGAGACCACCGACCAGTGGCGTTGCCGGGGGTAGCTCGGATACTACTACCGAGGCCAAGAGGAAACGGAAGCTGCGGCGCCCAAACAGGGTCGGCACCACCCGCGACATAATCACCGCGGTGGACGCCAAGACCGGTCTTCCTACTGAGCCCAAGCACGTGGCGAAGGGGTACGGCCTCCAACTGGAAGCAATATTTCGGGACGTCGTCGACGTCAACGAGACGAAACTCCGAACCAAGAAGAAGCAGCATCTGCAGGCCCAACTCCTTGCGCGGCTGCACGCACGGTATGAGTTCCCTGTGGAATATAGGAACGAGGATCCCAAGGATAACATCGTGAACAGACGAGCCCTCTCTAAGTTCTCCAAGAACCTCAGCGGTTATAAAACTATGCTGAGGGGGATGCTTGGTGACAATGAGACTTGGGAAGAGATCCAGCGCCACTTCCCGCGGATGACGCCTGGAGCAAGTATAATAAATTCTTGGAAAACGAGGAGCTCGAGTACACCAAACGACAATCGACCTGGGGGAAGGAGCTGGCGGATAAGAACATCAGTCACCACAATCTCGGTTGCCGTGGCTTCGAATGCAAGCAACCGGTATGGGACAAGGAGGACCAGGCCTACATAAGGGCTAGCCTCGAGCCCCCTTTTGCCAAGCACAAAGACCCACTCTTCAGGGCATATCTCAGGTCCCGATACCATAGAGAATTGGCTGGGAAACATGTCACGAAACCTGATGTGGTGGTGGGAGTTGAGTTGGTCGCCGACGCGAAGGTGATGGCACTTGAGAAAGCAGTGGTAAGCAATTTACCAGCTTATTAATTTGATACTGCTCACCAAGTCCATTACATTCTAAAATTGTTCATGTTACTTCCGGCAGTTGACGGAACAAGCAGCCGCCGAATCAGCTGGCTCCTCGTCCCAGACGTCGACTGGCAAAGTCCCGTGGGACACGCCTTTTATCAGGGGTCTGAACACCGTGAAGGCGCGGCCGCTTTTGGACAAGCCCCACCGTGTCCCCGGTGCCGGAGGAGGTCGCAAGCTTGCCGACTATGGCTTGGACGTGCCCGCAAGCACTAGGGAGTCGCGGCGGCGCGAAGGACCGGGAGCACGAGGCTCTTCTGAAAAAGGTGGCCGACTTGGAAACAACCATGGAGCAACGCGTCAGTGCCGAGGTTCAGCAACGAGTCAGTGCCGAGGTTCAGCAACGCGTCAGTGCCGAGGTTGCTAGCAAGGTCGATGACGCGCTGGCCAACAGGGTCAATGAAATCATCCCTGATCTTGTGCTGTCGATGAAAAATTACTTCGACACCGGCGGTAAGGGACCGATGCCAGTTATCAGCCTAGGCGCCAGCAACTCGGACAACCGGCCTCCAACTAGACACGCTCAATGCACACCCAACTTGGTGACTCCACCCGCCGGCAATGTCGGCGCTAGAGAGGATTCGCCGGACCTGGGGGCCCCGGTACTAGCCCCTCGGTCACTGCACGCCCGGCCTCGGTCCTTCAACGCGATCCGAGCTCGACTCCCTCACGGTAATTAATTTAGTCTCTCAAGCTCTACAAATTAGTTACTTTGTCGTCGCCCTCTCTCGACCTACACATGTTTTCACAGGAGAACGCGACTCCTTGCACCTTGCTACTGAATGTGGACAACAAGTTGAAGGCTGTAGCGAGCGGCAAGTGTCATCCTGCCAACACGGCGGATTTTCCACTGCGTCGGGATGGATGATAGCGTGAGCCGGGTTCGCGTGAACCGGTCGTTACCGGGATGCCAAGACCTCCATCCTCCTTATCAACCCCGGAAACGGAAACCCCGCTCACTCTCGGGGACCTCAAGAATCACATCCTTCTATGGCCGAAAGCCCTAATTCGGCTGAACACCGCCGCCTCAGGTTCGGAGGCAAGCTATGGCATGGTCACTCCTCAGGATGCGACGGCTGCCCCGAGTCCTCCACCGGCTAGTGGTCCTTTTGGGCCCGATAGCCAGCCCGACAGTCAGCCCGAGAGTCAGCACGGAAACGCGTTGGACATCGATCAAGCTCCAATCGATACGTTCATCGCCGAGATGGAGGGCGACGGGGTTTCTCCTTACAAGCCACCCGCCGATCGTACGCTAAAGAAGAAGTTGTTCCTTTCACAAGAAACTCCCGAGCAGGAAGACACTACCGCCTTCACCGCTCCACCCCGAGTTGGGCTTACCCCGAGGACACTCCTTGGTGCGATCACGGAGGGTATGAAACAAAACGCCACTCCCGAGTTGCAGTAAGAAGAAGGCCGGGAAGCGGAAGAAGTCCGGAGATGTTGCCGCAAGCAAGAAAGTGGTTAATGACAAGTTGCCGACCCCGTGGAGGAAGATGCATCACATAGGCCAGCCTATGCTGCCGGCACACATTGTCCAAGCAGGTGACGCCGGATATGAGGAGCTTGCATGATGTTGTTCTAATGAAGGAGGACCTACTTCTTCGAGATAGAAATCCCTCGTACCCGGTTTTGACGGTGAAGGTGCCCACCGGCTTTGGCTTTGTCACCACATACCTCGCGGACTTGATGTTCATTCGATATGAAGACATCTTCGGGCTCTTGAACATGCAACAGCTCGACCGAAACTTGGTCCGCCTCCTATCGCTCAGCATGGCGCACGATATCGCCATGGAGAACACAGCGCACATCGCTATCATGGACCCCTTCTACATGACTCCAGCTGTCGTCCGTAACGAACAAGCGTTTCTAGCGAAGTACATCAAGGATTTCTTGGTGTTAAACAAGGATAAGAAATGCTTTGTCATACCATATTTCCGCGAGTAAGTATTTGGTTACTAGAGTACCCTCTATTACATTCTTTCATGAATTTCCTTCATAGTTGATCGAGTATGATGGTTTATTTCCATTTTGCGCAGATTCAAGTACTGCACCCTCCTCCTCTTTTACCCGTATCATTCAGATGTCACTTACCTCGACTCCGGGCTTGATCCGGACAAGGACTTCACCGACCTTAAGTCTACACTTGATAAAGCCCTCAGCGGCTTCATAGCCGAGGTTGGCATCGACAAAATCAGGCATGAGAAGAAAGTGAAAGGTTGCTATGTGTGCAACCACATAACCAAGTTCCCCTTCCTCAAGCAATCGGCGCATGACAATGGGATGGAGGCCTGGTTTGCCATCCTACAGATAAGGTCGATTGTAAGGTCTCAGAACGATCTCTTGTTGCCATCCAGTCTTCAGCGGATGTTCGTGAACATGTCGGACACCACCGATGAAAACGTGAGAGCCGAGTTCCGTGCCATCCAGCGGACCATTTGCACAATACTCCGGAGGGATGTCTGCGGTAATGGTGGCTTGTTCCACTATGGTCCCGAACTTTCTAAGGCCGAGATAGAAGGCCGATTAGAAGATGGATGTGACGACGGAACATTCAACACGCTCGAGGGCATCCGTCCCTTCCCGCCGAAGCCGACTTGACTCAAACACTTTTGTCCTTTGCAAATGTTAGTCATAAAATTACTTAAGTAATTTCCATGCTTTTTCTTTGCACTACTCTATGTTATATCTCTCTCTACTAATGTACTAACAACTTTCATTTCTTTTTTCTGTGTTTGCATAGATGACGTACTATGTCGTCTACCACGGCAGGGTTCCTGGAGTCTACGAGGACTGGGAAGACTGTAGGAGGCAGGTCCACTGTTTCAGCGGCAACAGCTACAAGGGGTACACCACTTTGGAGGAGGCGGAAACTCGATACGCCAACTTTCGAGCGGGACAGAGGAGGGAGATCGATGTGGAGGACCCCTTTCATCGTGATGATGCTTGCCGCCGCCGTCTCTCTAGTTTATTATGTCATTGTTGTTTAGCTAGGTCATCGACACTGGACTTATATGTATTTCTGTAACATGTGCTACTTCGAGTCGTGATGTTTGAACCATATGGTCAACTATCTACTATCTAAACTTGTCTTATTAATGCATGCATGTTGTGAACATTTGGGACTTCTTATATAACTGTGTATCAGTGTATCTGGCTGTATTTCTAGTAATATATGTGTTATACTTTGATGTGTGTATTCTTGTGTATGTAATGTGTATTCTGGTCTGTATTCTGGTGTGTATTCTGGTGTATATACATTACATTTCGAGTTTTATTTTTTTAATCCTGTGATCAATACCACCGGCGCTCCTAAACTATACCCCTGGCGAAATTGGAATCGCCAGCGGTGCAGCCGATTACCCCCGGCGAATTGGTAGGACGCTGGTGCTAAGCCAGTACCGCTGGCGATTTGAGAAAAGCGCCGGGGATAATGACACTTACCACCGGCGATTTGGAAAACGCTGGCGGTAAGGGGTTACCACCGGAGAGGAGGTCGCCAGCGAACACGAAAACGCCGGCGGTAAGGGTTTCTGGTGCGCCGGCGGTAGTACATTTCCTAGTAGTGAATCATGAGGGGTGCTAACTACTTGTAGCTCTCTAGGCTAATCTTGATGCTCTTGCAATACTCTATACTTAGACAAAAGTTAACTATAAAAGTAAGCCTTAATAATCAAAGTAAAAGCTTTGTAAGGTAAAAACTGGGACTTGAAAAGTAAAACACAAAGTAGTGTAGTATTGGGACTTGGTCAAGTAGAGCTGGCATGTGGGTAACTTGCAAGAGTATAGCTTGCCTTGATTGGGGTAGTGATCAAAGTTCTCTTCTTCTTCTTGGTAGAAAACCTCCTCCTCCTGGTAGTCTTCGGTACTAGCATTTATAAACGGATACGAGGTAACAAACACCAACCAAATCTTAAAGTCTAGACTAAACACACAAGTGATTCACACAAGCTAGTCCAGCATCACAACATTAATAACATGTTGGTTGACTTTGTGTTCTTGTTAAGGAAAAATAATCTCCTCTCATTGAAAGTATTTATTAGGGTTTCCATTTAGTTCTTTGGAGAAGTAATTTCCTCTCATTGGATCTTCTTAAGATTTAATCTCCTCAATTAATAAGGTATTAACACATGTTGACCAAGATCAACACTTCACACTTATCATTTGAGAAAAATGATTTAAATGAGGTACTATACCTCATACAATTTAAATCCTACTTTGATTTAATATCCTCAAGTAAGCAATGAGGAGACCATGCAACTAAGGTTATCACTTTACTTCATATTACTTGGGAAGATGATTTAAATGAGATGCTACATCTCATAGATTTGAAATTAAAAATTTGAAATGATTTAAATGAGCTAGAAATGACTACATAGCCATTATTTGAATCTAGGTCATGATCATATGAAGCAACCATGTCATATTATTACACAGTCAATTAGACAACATGAAATGGGATTTATGAGAGTTGGAATCAACTCAAAATTCATTATGGTTGATTTTTAATAAATATTTGAATTTGGAAAAGGTACTGACTTGTTATTTTTATTGTAGGTGATCTACAATGAACTAGGGTTTGAAACCAGTGGGGTTGGTTAGATATAATCATAAGCTTTCTACCAAAAATGGATTCACCTAAATTGGATTTGTATATTTCAAGTTATTGAATTTCTAGTAAAGCAACAGTATTGAAATTCGAATTAACGAATAATTTGAATTCAAACTACTGGGCTCGCGTGGGAAAATAAACGGGCTAGGGGAGAAAAAGGAATGGGCCGTCCCACTACATGTCTCGCACGAGCAGGCCGCCTGACAGCGGGACCTACTATCAGCGGTACTTAAACAGCGAAACGGTATGATCTATGTGAACTGCAGGATTAGAGCAGGATCCGACGGTCCACGTGTGCCGTCGTCGACGACGAGCACGGGATCACTGGCGGCGAGCCTAGGGGGTCGGCGGCTCACCGGAGGTCTGGCGGTCGTCGGTGTTGATGCAGGGCGGCGTTGTCGAGGATAGCGAGGCTCCTTGTACCGGTGGCGTCTCCTGGGGAGGCTCCTAGCTCCGGCGATCTTGCAACAGTACTGGCGGCGCTCCGGCAATCAATTGGGGCTCTGTGGAAGAAATTGGGACGAGGGATTGCCTGAGGAGGATCAGGGAGAGGAGAGGAGTGAAGTGGTGTGAAGAATTGGAGTGGGGGAAGTGCTCTATTTATAGGTTCAAGGAGGGAGAGGAGAGGTCCATGCGAATGGCATGTCCAAGGTGTCAAAGTGGGGGCAAGATGTTGGAGGGGACCAAGGGAATGGCATGTCCAAGGTGTCAAAGTGGGGGCAAGATGTTGGAGGGTACCAAGGGAATGGCATGTCCAAGGTGTCAAAGTGGGGGCAAGATGTTGGAGGGGACCAAGGGAATGGCATGTCCAAGGTGTCAAAGTGTGGGCAAGATGTTGGAGGGGACCAAGGGAAGGGCATGGCCATGGCATGGCTAGAGGAGATGCTAGGGCACTATGTGTGACCAATGGGGGAACCAAGTTAGGCCAAACACTATTTTAAATAGTGGTTTGTGTTTTGTTGTCTGCTGCCCACCAGGTGTTTGATGAAATGGCCGCAAGAGCTTCACTTTTGAATTTTGTCAAATTTTTTGGTGGAGTTGATTCACATAATAATTGGAACACAAAGGTGGTGGTGGGGTGCAAAATTGAGTTGATTTGTGAAAAACCAAAAGTGACATAATCTTAAAACTGATTTGATGTAGCATCTTTGCTTGATGATATTAAGGAATTTAGGAAGAATTTGCAGGGTTGGTCTTTACCAAAGTTGTTCATCTTGATGAGGTCTTGGATGAGGTGCAAAAAGTTGGGATTGTTTAGTTTGAAAAATTTCTTAATACCAGGGCTCAAAGTGGGTACCCTGATGTAAATGGCACAGATGACCATTATCACATGCAACATAGAAATTTCATTTCTTTTCTTTTTGGTTTGATTTTCTTTGATCCAATTGATGTTGTTGAGTGTTGAAAAGGTATATGGTTGTGTTCCAACCATTCAACCCAAGAGTTTGGGGTCAAATGCTCAAGTTTGCATTTTGGCCCTATTACTCTCATATACCTCTATGGATATTTTTTTATTTATTTTTATTGGTTCCTCTTTGGTTTTGAGAACGGTAGGGTTTAGGGTTTAGAACATGTTTAAAACATCAAACAAACAATCATGGCAAAGATCACATCCTACATGCTTGAATACTATGCCTAACAAGTGAGGCAATTAAAGTTTTTGTTGGCTCCAAAAATTGGAATAAGGGAAATTGATTTTCTTCTTTGTTTTGAATTTTTGGGATGTTACAACGGCCAGGATGAGGAGGGGGACGCTGTCGCCGAGGACAGCGAGGAGGAGGGGTAGGCTGTCGCCGAGGATGGCGAGGAGGAAAAGGAAGAGGATGCACCTCGAATAAGTTCATCGCTTAAGCCACATTTATCATTTTCTAAGCGACTAAACTAAAAAAATATAGTTTTGGGTTTAGTTTAATTCAAAATAATTCAAAACATGGTGGAACCTTCCCATGGAGTCTTGTTATGTTACCTACAACCTAGATAAATAATAATGGAAAAGGAAATATAGAGATATAAAGTTTTTCCAAAACCACTTCCTAGTCCATGAGCTACTAGCTATGAAGATGCAGGGCTTTCTACTCAACACACCTCCCAAATACCCACTATGCTTACAAATTTTGTCCAAACGAGTTCAAATTCGTCACACTTGTGTATCTTTGAATTGAAAACAATATCACGTCGGCCAAAATATACTATATTGTTCAAATAACACAATCTAACAATTTTTTGCCAAAAGCTTCAATTTCCCTTACTCCCTTTATTATTTAGGTGCCCCTGTTTTACCTAGTTTTACTCAGTTTTCTCCCTCTGGGTCCACTTGTTTTACTCAGTCCTACTCAGTTTTGCCCTTCCGATAAACATTTCCTCACTTTTCCCCCTCTTAGTTCTACTCAGTTTTCCTCACTTGTACTCACTGGCTGATCTCTGATTGGTCGAGATGTATGTCACTAGGATCTTGGTTGGTTGATAGCTCAACGTATGCTTGCACCGTTGGATCATTTATATTCGGATGGCTTGTATATCTCTCTCTACCTCGATGGACGCATACGGGGAGAAGAGCAGAGCACATTGATGGGGTTCGTAGCATAGAAAACAAAAAAATTCCTACCGCAAGACGAATAAATCCAAGATCTAATCTATGGAACACCCAAGATCTAATCTACAAGATAGCAGCAACGAGATGGATATGAGACTAACCCTCGAAGATTCCAAAGCCTACGAGATTAATCTCGTTGTTGATGTTGACGATCGTCCCCGGTGCTGCAATCCGGCAGCACTTCCGTACTCGGTCGCACGTACGGTGTTGATGAAGCCCCTTCCTCTCCCTGTTCCAGCGGGCAACGGAGGTGTGGTAGATCTCCACGGAATCCCAGCAGCACGACGGCGTGGTGGTGGTGGTGGAGAAGAATTACTGCATGGCTTCGCCTAAGCCTGCGCAGTATATGGAGGAGGAAGAGAGGGGGCGGCTAGGGTTTGTGGATGGGTGTGGTGGCGGGCCACCCCCCCTCTTTATATAGGGGAAGGGGTCGGCCTAGGGTTCCCCCTGGGCCCACCACTTCCCTTGGCCGGCGCATGAGGGGGGGGGGGACTTTTCTTCCCCCTCAAGACTTCCCCTTATCTCTTCATTTAAACACTTTATTTTAGAGATAGATCTTATCTCTAGATTTAAACCATTTAAATTAAGAGATAGATCTTATCTCTAAGGGGTAGTGATACGTCTCCGACGTATCGATAATTTCTTATGTTCTATGCCATATTATTGATGATACCTACATGTTTTATGCACACTTTATGTCATATTTGTGCATTTTCTGGAACTAACCTATTAACAAGATGCCGAAGTGCCAGTTGCTGTTTTCTGCTGTTTTTGGTTTCAGAAATCCTAGTAACGAAATATTCTCGGAATTGGACGAAACGAAGACCCAGGGGCCTATTTTTCCACGGAGCTTCCAGAAGACCGAAGAGGAGTCGAAGTGGGGACACGAGGGGCCGCCACCATAGGGCGGCGCGGCCCAGGTCTTGGCCGCGCCGACCTGTGGTGTGGGGCCCTCGTGTGGCCCCACACGTTGCCCTTCCGCCTACTTAAAGTCTCCGTCGCGAAACCCCTGATGCGAAAAACCACGATGCGGAAAACCTTCCAGAGACGCCGCCGCCGCCAATCCCATCTCGGGGGATTCTGGAGATCTCCTCCGGCACCCTGCCGGAGAGGGGATTCATCTCCCGAGGACTCTACACCACCATGGTCGCCTCCGGAGTGATGAGTGAGTAGTTCACCCCTGGACTATGGGTCCATAGCAGTAGCTAGATGGTTGTCTTCTCCTCATTGTGCTTCATTGTCGGATCTTGTGAGCTGCCTAACATGATCAAGATCATCTATCTGTAATACTCTATGTTGTGTTTGTCGGGATCCGATGGATATAGAATACCATGTTATGTTAATTATCAAGTTACTACATATGTGTTGTTTATGATCTTGCATGCTCTCCGTTACTAGTAGAGGCTCTGGCCAAGTTTTTACTTTTAACTCCAAGAGGGAGTATTTATGCTCGATAGTGGGTTCATGCTCGCATTGATACCCGGGACAGATGACAGAAAGTTCTAAGGTTGTGCTTTGTCTGTCGTTGCCACTAGGGATAAAACATTGGCGCTATGTCCGAGGATGTAGTTGTTGATTACATTACGCACCATACTTAATGCAATTGTCTGTTGTTAGCAACTTAATACTGGAGGGGGTTCGGATGATAACTCTGAAGGTGGACTTTTTAGGCATAGATGCGGTTGGATGACGGTCTATGTACTTTGTCGTAATGCCCAATTAAATCTCACTATACTTATCATGACATGTATGTGCATTGTTATGCCCTCTCTATTTGTCAATTGCCCGACTGTAATTTGTTCACCCAACATGCTTTTATCTTATGGGAGAGACACCTCTAGTGAACTGTGGACCCCGGTCCATTCTTTTAATACTTGAAATACAAATCTGCTTGCAATACTTGTTTTACTTGTTTTCTCTGCAAACAATCATCTTCCACACAATACGGTTAACTCTTTGTTACAGCAAGCCGGTGAGATTGACAACCTCACTATTTCGTTGGGGCAAAGTACTTTGGTTGTGTTGTGCAGGTTCCACGTTGGCGCCGGAATCTCTGGTGTTGCGCCGCACTGCATCCCACCGCCATCAACCTTCAACGTGCTTCTTGACTCCTACTGGTTCGATTAAACCTTGGTTTCTTACTGAGGGAAACTTGCTGCTGTGCGCATCACACCTTCCTCTTGGGGTTCCCAACGGACGTGCCAACCACACGCATCAAGCAAATTTCTGGCGCCGTTGCCGGGGAGATCAAGACACGCTGCAAGGGGAGTCTCCACTTCTCAACCTCTTTACTTTGTTTTTGTCTTGCTTTACTTTATTTACTATTTTGTTTGCTGCACTAAATCAAAACACAAAAAAATTAGTTGCTAGTTTTACTTTATTTACTGTCTTGCACTCTATATCAAAAACACACAAAAAAATTAGTTTACTTGCATTTACTTTATCTAGTTTGCTTTATTTACTACTGCTAAAATGGCCACTCCTGAAAATACTAAGTTGTGTGACTTCACTAGCACAAATAATAATGATTTCCTATGCACACCTATTGCTCCACCTGCTACTACAGCAGAATTCTTTGAAATTAAACCTGCTTTACTAAATCTTGTTATGCGAGAGCAATTTTCTAGGTGTTAGTTCTGATGATGCTGCTGCCCATCTCAATAATTTTGTTGAACTATGTGAAATGCAAAAATATAAAGATGTAGATGGTGACATTATAAAATTAAAATTGTTCCCTTTCTCATTAAGAGGAAGAGCTAAAGATTGGTTGCTATCTCCGCCTAAGAATAGTATTGATTCCTGGACTAAATGCAAGGATGCTTTTATTGGTAGATATTATCCCCTGCTAAAATTATATCTTTGAGGAGTAGCATAATGAATTTTAAACAATTAGATAATGAACATGTTGCTCAAGCTGGGAAAGAATGAAATCTCTGGTTAAAAATTGCCCAACCCATGGACTGACTACTTGGATGATCATCCAAACCTTCTATGCAGGACTAAATTTTTCTTCGTGGAATTTATTGGATTCAGCTGCTGGAGGTACCTTTATGTCCATCACTCTTGGTGAAGCTACAAAGCTCCTTGATAATATGATGATTAATTACTCTGAATGGCACACGGAAAGAGCTCCACAAGGTAAGAAGGTAAATTCTGTTGAAGAATCCTCTTCCTTGAATGATAAGGTTGATGCTATTATGTCTATGCTTGCGAATGATAGGACTAATGTTGATCCTAATAATGTTCCATTACCTTCATTGGTTGCCCAAGAAGAACATGTTGATGTAAACTTCATTAAAAATAATAATTTCAACAACAATGCTTATCGGAACAATTCTAGTAATAACTATAGGCCATATCCTTATAATAATGGTAACGGTTATGCTAATTCTTATGGGAATTCTTACAACAATAATAGGAATACACCCCTGGACTTGAAGCCATGCTTAAAGAATTTATTAGTACACAAACTGCCTTTAACAAATCTGTTGAGGAAAAACTCAATAAAATTGATATTCTTGTTTCTAGAGTTGATAGTCTTGCCTCCGATGTTGATCTTTTGAAATCGAAAGTTATGCCTAATAGGGATATTGAAAATAAAATTGTTACTACAGCAAATGCCATCCAAGTTAGAATTAATGAGAATATAAGATTAATGGCTGAACTGCGTGCTAGGTGGGATGGAGAAGAAAATGAAAAACTAGCTAAAGAGAAAAATATAGCTAAAGTTTGGACTATCACCACCACTAGCAATGCTAATGAATCATATGTTGCTACACCTCCTACTATCAATGGTAAAATAATTGGTGTTGGCAATGCTTCTACTCCTAGTGCAAAGCGCGCAAAATTACCTGAAACTGCTAAAACTGCTGAAACTGCCTGTGATAAAGCTGCTGAAATTTTTTCCAACCTTGGGGATGATAATCCCATTGCTTTAGATTGTAATGATTTAGATTTTGATGATTGCCACATCTCTGAAGTTATAAAGTTCTTACAAAAACTTGCTAAGAGTCCCAATGCTAGCGCTGTAAACTTGGCTTTCACAAAACATATTACAAATGCTCTCATAAAAGCTAGAGAAGAGAAACTAAAACTTGAAACTTCTATTCCTAGAAAGCTAGAGGATGGTTGGGAGCCCATCATTAAAATGAGAGTCAAAGATTTTGATTGTAATGCTATATGTGATCTTGGTGCAAGTATTTCTGTTATGCCTAAAAAAGTCTATGATATGCTTGACTTGCCACCATTGAAAAACTGTTATCTTGATGTTAATCTCGCTGATAATGCTAAAAAGAAACCTTTGGGGAAAGTTGATAATGTTCATATTATGGTTAACAATAACCTTGTCCCCGTTGATTTTGTTGTCTTGGATATTGAATGCAATGCATCTTGCCCCATTATATTGGGAAGACCTTTTTTCGAACCGTTGGTGCTACTATTGATATGAAGGAAGGTAATATAAAATATCAATTTCCTCTCAAGAAAGGTATGGAACACTTCCCTAGAAAGAGAATGAAGATACCTTATGATTCCATCATTAGAACAAATTATGATGTTGATACTTCATCTCTCGATGTTACTTGAGTTACACTTTCTGCGCCTAGCTGAAAGGCGTTAAAGAAAAGCGCTTATGGGAGACAACCCATGTTTTTACCTACAGTACTTTGTTTTATTTTTGTGTCTTGGAAGTTGTTTACTACTGTAGCAACCTCTCCTTATCTTAGTTTTGAGTTTTGTTGTGCCAAGTAAAGTCTTTGATAGTAAAGTAAGTACTAGATTTGGATTACTGCGCAGTTCCAGATTTCTTTGCTGTCACGAATCTGGGCTGTTCTCTCTGTAGGTAGCTCAGAAAATTAAGCCAATTTACGTGCATGATCCTCAGATATGTACGCAACTTTCATTCAATTTGAGAATTTTCATTTGAGCAAGTCTGGTGGCCTAATAAAATCCATCTTTACGGACTGTTCTGTTTTGACAGATTCTGCCTTTTATTTCGCATTGCCTCTTTTGCTATGTTGGATGAATTTCTTTGATCCATTAATGTCCAGTAGCTTTATGCAATGTCCAGAAGTGTTAAGAATGATTGTGTCACCTCTGAACATGTGAATTTTTATTATGCACTAACCCTCTAATGAGTTGTTTCGAGTTTGGTGTGGAGGAAGTTTTCAAGGATCAAGAGAGGAGTATGATGCAATATGATCAAGGAGAGTGAAAGCTCTAAGCTTGGGGATGCCCCGGTGGTTCACCCCTGCATATTCTAAGAAGACTCAAGCGTCTAAGCTTGGGGATGCCCAAGGCATCCCCTTCTTCATCGACAACATTATCGGGTTCCTCCCCGAAACTATATTTTTATTCCGTCACATCTTATGTACTTTACTTGGAGCGTCTGTGTGCTTTTGTTTTTGTTTTTTGTTTTGTTTGAATAAAATGGATCCTAGCATTCACTTTATGGGAGAGAGACACGCTCCGCTGTAGCATATGGACAAATATGTCCTTAGGCTCTACTCATAGTATTCATGGCGAAGTTTCTTCTTCGTTAAATTGTTATATGGTTGGAATTGGAAAATGATACATGTAGTAAATTGCTATAATGTCTTGGATAATTTGATACTTGGCAATTGTTGTGCTCATGTTTAAGCTCTTGCATCATATACTTTGCACCCATTAATGAAGAAATACTTAGAGCTTGCTAATTTGGTTTGCATATTTGGTTTCTCTAGAGTCTAGATAACATCTAGTATTGAGTTTTGAACAACAAGAAAGACGGTGTAGTGTCTTATAATATTTACAATATGTCTTTTATGTGAGTTTTGCTGTACCGTTCATCCTTGTGTTTGTTTCAAATAACCTTGCTAGCCTAAACCTTGTATCGAGAGGGAATACTTCTCATGCATCCAAAATACTTGAGCCAACCACTATGCCATTTGTGTCCACCATACCTACCTACTACATGGTATTTATCCGCCATTCCAAAGTAAATTGCTTGAGTGCTACCTTTAAAATTCCATCATTCACCTTTGCAATATATAGCTCATGGGACAAATAGCTTAAAAACTATCGTGGTATTGAATATGTACTTATGCACTTTATCTCTTATTAAGTTGCTTGTTGTGCGATAACCATGTTTCTGGGGACGCCATCAACTACTCTTTGTTGAATATCATGTGAGTTGCTATGCATGTCCATCTTGTCTGAAGTAAGAGAGATCTACCACCTTTATGGTTGGAGCATGCATGTTGTTAGAGAAGAACTTTGGGCCGCTAACTAAAGCCATGAATCATGGTGGAAGTTTCAGTTTTGGACACATATCCTCAATCTCATATGAGAATAATAATTGTTGCCACATGCTTATGCATTTAAGAGGAGTCCATTATCTGTTGTCCATGTTGTCCCGGTATGGATGTCTAAGTTGAGAATAATCAATAGCGAGAAATCCAAAATGCGAGCTTTCTCCTTAGACCTTTGTACAGGCGGCATGGAGGTACCCCATTGTGACACTTGGTTAAAACATATGCATTGCAAAGATCCGGTAGTCCAAGCTAATTAGGACAAGGTGCGGGCACTATTAGTATACTATGCATGAGACTTGCAACTTGTGAGATATAACTTTCATAACTCATATGCTTTATTACTACCGTTGACAAAATTGTTTCATGTTTTCAAAATAAAAGCTCTAGCACAAATATAGCAATCGATGCTTTCCTCTTTGAAGGACCATTCTCTTTATTTTTATGTTGAGTCAGTTCACCTATTTCTCTCCACCTCAAGAAGCAAACACTTGTGTGAACTGTGCATTGATTCCTACATACTTGCATATTGCACTTATTATATTACTCTATGTTGACAATATCAATAAGATATACATGTTACAAGTTGAAAGCAACCGCTGAAACTTAATCTTCCTTTGTGTTGCTTCAATGCCTTTACTTTGATTTATTGCTTTATGAGTTAACTCTTATGCAAGACTTATTAATGCTTGTCTTGAAGTACTATTCATGAAAAGTCTTTGCTTTATGATTCAGCTTGTTTACTCATGTCATTACCATTGTTTTGATCGCTGCATCCACTACATATGTTTACAAATAGTATGATCAAGGTTATGATGGCATATCACTTCAGAAATTATCTTTGTTATCGTTTTACTACCTTCGGGACGAGCGGAACTAAGCTTGGGGATGCTTGATACGTCTCCGACGTATCGATAATTTCTTATGTTCTATGCCATATTATTGATGATACCTACATGTTTTATGCACACTTTATGTCATATTCGTGCATTTTCCGGAACTAACCTATTAACAAGATGCCGAAGTGCCGATTGCTTTGTTTTCTCGCTGTTTTTGGTTTCAGAAATCCTAGTAACGAAATATTCTCGGAATTGGACGAAACGAAGACCCAGGGGCCTATTTTTCCACGGAGCTTCCAGAAGACCGAAGAGGAGTCGAAGTGGGGCCACGAGGGGCCGCCACCATAGGGCGGCGCGGCCCAGGTCTTGGCCGCGCCGACCTGTGGTGTGGGGCCCTCGTGTGGCCCCCCACGTTGCCCTTCCGCCTACTTAAAGTCTCCGTCGCGAAACCCCTGATGCGAAAAACCACGATACGGAAAACCTTCCAGAGACGCCGCCGCCGCCAATCCCATCTCGGGGGATGCCGGAGATCTCCTCCGGCACCCTGCCGGAGAGGGGATTCATCTCCCGGAGGACTCTACACCGCCATGGTCGCCTCCGGAGTGATGAGTGAGTAGTTCACCCCTGGACTATGGGTCCATAGCAGTAGCTAGATGGTTGTCTTCTCCTCATTGTGCTTCATTGTCGGATCTTGTGAGCTGCCTAACATGATCAAGATCATCTATCTGTAATACTCTATGTTGTGTTTGTCGGGATCCGATGGATAGAGAATACCATGTTATGTTAATTATCAAGTTACTACATATGTGTTGTTTATGATCTTGCATGCTCTCCGTTACTAGTAGAGGCTCTGGCCAAGTTTTTACTTTTAACTCCAAGAGGGAGTATTTATGCTCGATAGTGGGTTCATGCCTGCATTGATACTGGGACGAGTGACGTAAAGTTCTAAGGTTGTCTTTGTCTTGTTGCCACTAGGGATAAAACATTGGCGCTATGTCCGAGGATGTAGTTGTTGATTACATTACGCACCATACTTAATGCAATTGTCTCGTTGTTAGCAACTTAATACCGGAGGGGTTCGGATGATAACCTCGAAGGTGGACTTTTTAGGCATAGATGCGATTGGATGACGGTCTATGTACTTTGTCGTAATGCCCAATTAAATCTCACTATACTTATCATGACATGTATGTGCATTGTTATGCCCTCTCTATTTGTCAATTGCCCGACTGTAATTTGTTCACCCAACATGCTTTTATCTTATGGGAGAGACACCTCTAGTGAACTGTGGACCCCGGTCCATTCTTTTAATACTCGAAATACAAATCTGCTCGCAATACTTGTTTTACTTGTTTTCTCTCGCAAACAATCATCTTCCACACAATACGGTTAACTCTTTGTTACAGCAAGCCGGTGAGATTGACAACCTCATCTGTTTCGTTGGGGCAAAGTACTTTGGTTGTGTTGTGCGGGTTCCACGTTGGCGCCGGAATCTTCGGTGTTGCGCCGCACTGCATCCCGCCGCCATCAACCTTCAACGTGCTTCTTGACTCCTACTGGTTCGATTAAACCTTGGTTTCTAACTGAGGGAAACTTGCCGCTGTGCGCATCACACCTTCCTCTTGGGGTTCCCAACGGACGTGCCAACCACACGCATCAGGTAGGCCGGCCTGGGCCCACATGTCATAGTGGGCAGGCCCCACCATCCCATGTGGCGCCTATGTGGCCTCTCCCGGCGTAGTGGGCCCACTGGTGGCCCTCTAGAACCTTCTAGAAGCTCTGGTCAAAACACCGGACTTTTTCCCGAACCCCGGAAAATGACTTCCCTTATATGAATCTTATTCTCCGGACCATTCCGGACCTCCTCGTGATGTCATGGATCCCATCCGAGACTCCGAACAAAAACTTCGGACTCCATCTCATATTCCGAATTTACTTATGCGACATCGAACCTTAAGCGCGTCACCCTACGGTTCGTGAACTATGTAGACATGGTCGAGACTCCTCTCTGAGCAATAACCAATAGCGGGATCTGGTGATCCATAATGGCTCCCACATATTCAACGATGACTTAGTGATCGATTGAACCATTTACATACGATGCCGATTCCCTTTGTCACACGATATTTTACTTGTCCGAGGTTTGATCATCGGTATCTCCATACCTTGTTCAACCTCGTTACCGATGAGTACTATTTACTCATACCGTGGTATGTCATCTCTTATGATCCAATCATATGCTTGCAAGCTAATCAGACGACATTCCACCGAGAAGGCCCAGAGTATATCTATCCGTCATCAGGATGGACAAATCCCACTATTGATCCATATGCTTCAACTCACACTTTCCAAATACTTAATCCCATCTTTATAACCACCCATTTACGCAATGGAGTTTGATGTAATCAAAGTACCCTTCCGGTGTAAGTGATATACATGATCTCATGGTCGAAGGACTTAGGCAACTATGTATCGAAAGCATATAGCAAATTGAACTTAATGACTTGATCATATGCTACGCTCATTTGGGTGTGTGTCCATTATATCATTCAACAAATGACATAACTTTTTTATTAATAACATCCAATGTTCATGATCACGAAACCATGATCATCCATTACTCAACAAGCATGTTATACAAGAGGCTTACTGGGGACTCCTTGTTGTTTACATAACACACATGTATCAATGTTTCGGTTAATACAATTATAGCATGGTATGCAAACATTTATCATAAACACAAAGATATTATAATAACCACTTTATTATTGCCTCTTGGGCATATCTCCAACAGTCTCCCACTTGCACTAGAGTCAATAATCTAGATTACATTGTAAGGTACCTAACACCCATGGCATTCTGGTGTTGGTCATGCTTTGTCCTAGGGAGAGCTTTAGTCAACGGATCTGCAACATTCAGATCTATGTGTACTTTGCAAATGTCTACTTCACCATCTTCGATGTACTCGCGAATCGAATGAAAACGCAGCTTGATATGCTTTAGCTTCTTGTGTGACCTTGGTTCCTTTGCATTGGCGATGGCACCCGTGTTGTCACAATAAATGACTAACGGGTCCAATGCACTAGGAACCACACCAAGCTCAACAATGAACCTCTTCATCCATACCGCTTCCGATGAAGCCTCCGAAGCCGCTATATATTCAAATTCTGTTGAAGATTTCGCCATCGTGCACTGCTTGGAACTGCTCCAGCTTACTGCAGCACCATTCAGTATAAACACGTACCCAGACAGAGACTTAGGGTCATCAGGATCGGTGTTCCAACTTGCATCGGTGTAACTGGTTACAACGAGCTCTTGGTCAACGCCATAACAAAGAAACATATCCTTAGTCCTTTTCAATTACTTCAGGATATTCTTGACCGCTGTCCAGTGTTACATTCCTGGATCACTTTGATATCTGCTGGTCAAACTAACAGCATGTGCGATATCCGGTCTAGTACACAGCATGGCATACATGATAGAGCCTACTGCCGAGGCATAAGGGATCTTTCTCATCCTCTCTCTTTCATCTGCCGTAGCCGGACCTTGAGTCTTACTCAAGACCTTACCTGACAACATAGGCAAGAACCCTTTCTTGCTTTCATCCATTCTAAACTTCTTTAGAATCTTGTTCAGGTATATACTCTGTGAAAGGCCTATTAGGCGTCGTGATCTATCTCTATAAATCTTGATGCCTAAAATGTACGCTGCTTCACAAAGGTCTTTCATTAAAAAGACTTATTCAAATAACCTTTAACGCTGCTTAATAGTTCTATATTATTCCCAATCAATAATATGTCATCTACATATAATATCAGGAACGCTACAGAGCTCCCTCCCACTTTCTTGTAAATACAGGCCTCACCATGAGTCTGTATAAACCCGAAGTCTTTGATCATTCCATAAAAGCGTCGGTTCCAACTCCGGGATGCTTGCTTCAGTCCATAAATGGAACGCTGAAGTTTGCATACCTTGTCAGCATTTTTAGGATCGACAAAACCTTTGGGTTGTACCATATACAACTGTTCCTCAATATCACCATTAAGGAACGCCGTTTTGACATCCATCTGCCAAATTTCATAATCGAAAAATGCAGCTATTGCTAACAAAATCCTCACATACTTTAGCTTCGCTACAGGTGAGAAAGTCTCATCGTAGTCAAATCCTTGAATTTGTCGGAACCCCTTCGCGACAAGTCGAGCTTTATAGACAGTAATATTACCATCAACATCTGTTTTTCTCTTGAAGATCCATTTATTGTCGACAGCCTTGCGGCTATCAGGTAAGTCTACCAAAGTCCATAGTTGGTTATCATACATGGATCCCATTTCGGATCTCATGGCTTCTTGCCATTTGTTGGAATCTGGGCTCATCATTGCTTCTTCATACGTCGCAGGGTCTTCATTATTGTCGTCCACAATCATGAAATTTACAGAGGGATCATACCAATCAGGAGTGGTACGTTCCCTCGTCGATCTGCGAGGTTCAGTAGCTTCCTCGTTCGAAGTTTCATGATCATCATCATTTGCTTCCTCTCCTATCGGTGCAGGCTGCGCAGGAACTTCTTCCGGCACTGCGCTACTCTGATCTATGAGAGAAGGTTCATCAACCTCGTTGAGTTCTACTTTCCTTCCAGTCACTTCTTAAGTGAGAAACTCCTTCTCAAGAAAGGATCCGTTCTTGGCAACAAAGATTTTGCCTTCGGATCTGTGATAGAAAGTGTACCCAATTGTTTCTTTAGGGTATCCTATGAAGGCACATTTCTCCGCTTTGGGTTCTAGCTTGTCAGGTTGTAACTTCTTTACATAAGCTTCGCAACCCCAAACTTTAAGGAACGGCAGCTTAGATTTCTTCCCAAACCATAATTCACACGGTGTCGTTTCAACGGATTTAGATGGTGCCCCATTTAAAGTGAATGCGGCTGTCTCTAATGCATAATCCCAAAACGATAACGGCAAATCGGTAAGAGACAACATAGACCGAACCATGTCTAAGAGGGTTCGATTACGACGTTCGGACACACCATTGCGCTATGGTGTTTCCGGCGGTGTCAACTGTGAAAGTATTCCGCATTTCTTTAAATGCATGCCAAACTCATAACTCAGATATTCGCCTCCGCGATCAGAACGCAGAAACTTAATCTTCTTGTTATGTTGATTTTCTACTTCACTTTGGAATTCCTTGAACTTCTCGAAAGTCTCGGACTTATGTTTCATAAAGTAAATATACCCATATCTACTTAGATCATCCGTGAAGGTTAGAACATAACGATAACCACCGCGCGATGCTACACTCATTGGTCCGCACACATCAGTATGTATGATTTCCAATAAGTTTGTAGCTTGCTCCATTGTACCAGAAAATGGAGTCTTAGTCATTTTTCCCATTAGACATGCTTCACATCTATCAAGTGACTCAAAGTCAAGTGACTCAAGAAGTCCATAGGAATGGAGTTTCTTCATGCGCTTCACTCCAATATGACCAAGACGACAATGCCACATATAAGTAGAATTATCATTCAATTTAATTCGCTTAGCATCAACGCTATGAACATGTGTATCACTACTATCGAAATTTAACAAGAATAAACAATTCTTCTTAGGTGCATGGCCATAAAAGACATTACTCATATAAATCGAACAACCATTATTCTCTGACTTAAACGAATAACCGTCTTGCATCAAACAAGATCCAGATATAATGTTCATGCTCAACGCAGGTACCAAATAACAATTATCAAGGTTTAAAACTAATCCCGAAGGTAGATGTAGAGGGAGCGTGCCGATGGCGATCACATCGACATTAAATCCATTCCCAACGCGCATCGTCACCTCGTCCCTCGCCAGGTTTCGTTTATTCCGCAGTTCCTGTTTCGAGTTACAAATATGAGCAACCAAACCAGTATCAAATACCGAGGCACTACTACTAGAACCAGTAAGATAGACATCAATAACATGTATATCAAATATACCATTCTTTTTGACGAGGCCGCTCTTCAGATCGGCCAAGTATTTGGAGCAATTACGCTTCCAGTGCCCCTTCCCCTGGCAGTAATAGCACACAGTCTCAGTGTCGGGGGGAAGACCCCGGGTAGGGCAATGGACGCGGAGCAGCCGGCTGGCCACTGGCCGGCTCGCGGCAAAGGCCGGCTGAGGAGCAGCCGGCTGGCGCCGTGGCCGGCTGGTCCGGAAGCCGGCTGGCTCTAGGTCCTAGTCGGCCTGGCTGCGGCCGCCAACGCCGTAGGCCGGGCCGGCTTCTACAAGCCATATCCGGTCGGGGGTCCGTACCTCAGACCGACTCGAGGCTGGTGAGTCTTGCACCGGAAGGAACCGGGTTGGTGATCCGGGTTCCCAAAGTCCACGCTGACTTCATCTTCCGTAAAGCGCGGGGCACTGTGGAGCAATAGTGCCACGCGCCGGACAGGCCATCATGGCTTACGACGCACCGTACAGGCTACAGTGGCTGACGGCGACATAGACGCTTCCTCTCCATACCGCTGACCGTGGCAGCCGGATGGGACAGAGCCATGACGCCTCAACGGCTCCCGACGTCACCACCTCGGGAAGGAGCGGAAGCCGAAGCCGGCCAAGCCGGCCAGTAGACTATAGGGTTTTATATGTAAAGTGCCGGTGCCTATATAAGCCGCACTACCCCCTCTCGTGCGGGGACGATCGATCACTTATTGCTTTCACCTACCTACAGCGCTGCCCTGTGAGAGAGACCTTGGTCTCCCTTAGCCTCTCAGGGCCAGCCGGACACAGCTCTAGGAGCACCATTGTACTGTGTGATATCATATACACTCATAGCAGGAGTAGAGGTGTTACCTCCATCGGAGGGCCTCGAACCTGGGTACGTCGCCGTGTCGCTCGTGCCCATACCCGCTTCCGGATACCGCCGTGAGATCTCTCAGGAGCCCCTTCGATTAGCCACCCTATGGCATATGCCGTGACGATACCACGACATTTGGCGCCCACCGTGGGGCCTTGAGCATCCTCGGCCGGTGTCTTCATCCGGACGGGCCTCACCATCACCACCGGCGAGCGAGTCGCTTCGAGCTTGATCCGGAGATTCGGCTCCCTCGACTGCGTCGCCGACAACGCCGTGGCTGCTTCGCCGACCGACCCTTCCCAGCCGGCGGCAGCGTCATCTCCTTCGGCGGCCACGACGTCTACGTCGCCACCGTCGCACCGCCGCGCTACCCGCGGCAGGTGCTGCGCTGCGCCAGCCCTCCTCCGCAAGCCGGCAGCAGCGCCCCCGCCAGCCCCGCCGTCGTGCAAGTCATGATGGCTGGCGAGGAAGTCACCAAGAACCCGCGCACCCGCGGCCCCAACCTGGAGCACAACGTCGACCCCAACGCCTCCGGCTCGGGCCCAAAAGCGCCACCACCACCATCCCGGCTGGAGCAAGTCCGGGCAAAGCTGAGCACCCCGCTCACCACCGGCGCCGGCACCGACGCCGCCGCCGTCGAGGCAGACCTGGAGGCGCACCGCGTGCTCCCCCTCAAGCAGACCGAGGAGCTGGCCGCCGCTAAGCGCCAGTGGGACATCACCCAGCGCGAGTACAACCGCGCCCACGGCCTCACCCCGGGCGGTGACAACCCCAGCCGAGCCGGCGAGATCCGCCGCAGAGGCCGCGACCTAGGCGCCGAGATCGACCGCGACGGCGCGGACGAGCCGGCTCCATCCATGGAGCTGCCCATCTACAACACCCCCGACAAGAACATGCTCGCGGCCGAAGCCGCCGCAGAAGAGCTGCACCGCCTCGAAGGCGAAGAGCTACACCGCCAGACTGCGCGGGTGGCTGATTTGGTGAAGGCTGCCAACAGGCAGTCGAAAGACCCCGTGTACGCCCGAGACCCTAGGGCTTCTCACGCTCGTGGTGCCGCAGGCAACGCCAGGGATACGGCCGAATCCGCCTCCCCAGCACCAAGCCGGCGCAACGACTCCCGCGCCACGCACGCAACCTCAAGCCGGCCGAGCCACCAACCAGGCGGCGGCAGCAGCCGCGGCCGGGCCCCACCAGCGGGAACCAGGAGCAAGACTCCGAGCCTCGACGCCCACATCGGCCGGCTCCGAGGCCGGCGGCGCTCGCCAGCCGGCCCACTCCCGGCCGGGCCCGCGCATCGAGCCCGCCGACGCCAGAGACCGCCTCGACCGGCTGATCGAATCCCGCATCGCGGAAGAGGAGGCGCCGGCTTGCCCCAAGTGCTTCGGGCCCCGCATCGCCAACGAGCCCGTGCTCGACGGCTTCCGGCTCCCCGCGACACGCCCAAGTACGACGGCACCGCCAAGCCGGAGGACCGGCTGCTGGACTACTCCACCGCGGTCGGCATCTCTCGGGGCAACAAGCGCCGGGCTGTGCGCTACTCCCCCTCATGCTGCTCGGCTCCGCCCGCACATGGCTCAACAACCTGCGCGGCCGGCAAGCATAAACGGCTGGGCCGGACTTCGAGGCCGCCTTCATCAGCAACTTCACCGGCACCTATCGCCGGCCGGGTCGCCCTCAACAGCTTGAGATGTGCAAGCAGGGCCCGGACGAGACGGATCGCGCGTACCTGACGCGCTGGTGCGAGATGCGCAACTCTTGCGAGGGCGTGCACGAGATGCAAGCCATCAGCTTCTTCATGGGAGGCTGCCGGCCCAACACCATGCTGTGGCACAAGCTACGCCGCAGCGAGCCCAAGACGATGGCCGCCTTGATGGCCATCGCCGACAAGTACGCGCTGGCCGAGGAAGCCGGCAAGGCGCCGGCTGGACGTTTCACCGGCCCCAAGCAAGACGAGACAACAACAAGCCGGCTGAGCACAAGCCGGCCGAAGGCGGCTCGCATGGCAGCCGGCGGGACAACTACCGCGGCAAGCGTCACGCGCGACCAGCCGGACCGCCGGTACGGTTCCGCCCATGTGGCAGCCGTGTCGGACAACGCGGCAGGCGGCAGCCGCCGAAGCAAACAGACCGGCAATGGAAGCCGAAGTACACCTTCGAGCAGATGCTCGACTCGCCGTGCAAGTACCACAGCGGCAAGAACCCCTCCAACCACACCACCCGCGACTGCCACTTCATGAAGCGGCTGACAAGCGGCGAACCCCTCCCCCCTCCACCCCCGCCCCCTCCAGCCGGCGGGCCGGGTGGTCAAGGCGGCGCAGAGAACGCCAACCTCGAGCACCACGAGGCTAACCAAGTGCACCATGGCCGATATCTGGCCGAAGATGCTACCTACATCATCTTCACCTCCGAGCCCGAGGACAAGACGAGCCGGCAGAGCCGTTCCTCGAGGTCAACGCGGTCATACCGCCGGTCCCCCAAGTACCTAAACTGGTCGGAGCGAGGCCATCACCTTTGATCGCCGCGACACGCCGGCTGTCCTGCCGAAGCCGGGCAGCTACGCCATGGTCCTCGACCCCACCATCGGCACGACTCGGCGCAGCGTGCGATTTTCGCGCGTCCTTATCGACGGCGGCAGCAGCATCAACATCCTCTACCGCGACACCGCCCGCAAGCTGGGCATCCAGGAGGCCGAGTTGCGCCCCACCCCACCGTCTTCCATGGCATCGTGCCAGGCCACTCGCTGCCGGCCGATCGGCCGGATCACGCTGGAGGTGATGTTCGGGAAGCCGGACCACTTCCGCACCGAGAGAATCGAGTTCGAGGTGGTGGACCTCGTGAGTCCCTACCACGCGCTCCTGGGCAGGCCGGCCCTAACCAAGTTCATGGCGGTGCCCCACAATGGGTACCTGAAGATGAAGCTGCCTGGCCCAAAGGGGGTCATCACCATAGCCGGCGACTATCGCCGCTCTATGGACTGCGCCACGCAGAGCTCCAAGATGGCCCAGACGCTGGTCATCGCCACCGAGAAGCAGCTCATCCACGACGCCGTTGCCCTCGCCAAGGCCGCGCAGACGGACATGCCGGCCGGAGGCAACCCGGCTGGGACGACTCACTTCCAGCCCGGCCGACAACACCAAGAAGATCCTCGCTGGACCCGGCGCAGCCGGGACAAGTACGTCACCATCGGTGCCGGCTTGAGCAAGAAATAGGAAAGCGAGCTCACCAGCCTTCCTCCGTGAGAATCGGGACATCTTCGCATGGACTCCAAGAGACATGCCGGGTGTGCCGAGGGAGTTGGCTGAGCACCACCTCCACGTCCGGCCCGACGCCAAGCCGGTGAAGCAGCCTCTCGGGCGCTTCGCCGAAGAACGAAGGAAGGCCATCGGTGAAGAAATCGCCCGGCTCCTAGCTGCCGGCTTCATCATGGAAGTACCGCACCCGGACTGGTTGGCGAACCCGGTCCTGGTCTTGAAGAAGAACGGCTCCCGGCGCATGTGTATCGACTACACCAGCCTCGAACAAGGCATGCCCGAAGGACCTCTTCCCCCGCCGCGCATAGATCAAGTCATAGACTCGACTGCCGGCTGTGAATTGTTGTCTTTCCTAGATGCCTATTCAGGCTACCACCAGATTCCTTTGAATCCGGATGATCAAATAAAGACTTCGTTCATTACCCCGTACGGGGCTTAATGCTACACGACTATGCCGTTCGGCTTGAAAAATGCAGGCGCCACCTACCAGCGGTGCATGCAAAAGTGTTTGCAGGATCAAATCGGCAGAAATGTTCACGCATATGTGGATGATGTCGTTGTAAAAACCAAGGAGATGCCTACCCTCCTTGATGACTCGAGAGAAACCTTCACCAATCTGCGAAGATTCCGGATGAAGCTCAACCCGGCCAAGTGCACATTCGGCGTGCCAGCCGGCCAACTCCTGGGCTACCTCGTCTCTCAGCGAGGAATCGAAGCCAACCCGGAGAAGATCAGTGCCATTGAAAAGATGGAGCTGCCGCAGTGCCTCAAGGACGTCCAGAAGTTCACTGGCTGCCTGGCTTCCTTGAGCCGCTTCGTCAGCCGGCTGGGGGAGAAGGCACTTCCCCTGTACCAATTGATGAAGAAGGCGGACAAGTTCGTCTCGGTCACCGCGAGCGGATGAAGCCTTCCGTGACTTAAAGCGCGTGCCGGTCAACCGCGCCAATCCTTGCAACACCGGGTTCAATGGAGCCGATGCTGTTGTACATCGCAGCCACCAACCGAGTGGTTAGCGTTGTCCTGGTGGTGGAGCGCAAAGAAGCCGAAAACAGAGAGCAGCTGGTCCAGCGCCCGAGTATACTACCTCAGCGAAGTGCTCTCCCAATCGAAGCAAAACTACCCCCACTACCAGAAGGTCACCTACGGTGTCTACATGGCAGCCAAGAAGCTCAAGCATTACTTCCAAGAACATCCCATCCGGGTGGTTGCCACAGCGCCTCTGGCGGAAATCATCGGCAGTAAGGATGCCAACGGCCGAGTTGCCAAATGGGCCCTGGAGCTAGCCGCCCACACCATCCTCTACGAGCCACGCACAGCCATCAAGTCGCAGATCCTCGCGGACTTCTTCGTCGACCGAGGCCGAGATGCGCACTCGCCGCCCGTGCCGGATTCCACACATTGGAAGATGCACTTCGACGGCTCGAAGATGCGCAACGGCTTGGGAGCCGGCATCGTCATCACCTCTCCCAAGGGAGACCGGCTGGACTACGTCCCGCAGATCCACTTCGCCGCATCCAACAATGTGGCGAGTATGAAGCGCTCATACATGGGCTGAAGCTGGCCAAGGAGATTGGCGTGCGTCGCATACTTTGCTTCGGCGACTCCGACTTGGTTATACAGCAAGCATCTGGCGACTGGGACGCGAAGGACGCCAACATGGCCTCATACCGCTTCCATGTCCAGCAGCCATCCGGCTTCTTCGACGGCTGCGAATTCCACCATGTGCCACGAGCAAACAACGAGGCGGCTGACGCCTTGTCCAAGATTGGCTCAACCCGGCAAGCCATTCCGCCAGGCATCGCCTTGGCGGTTATCAAGAAGCCGTCCATCATACCGTCACCGGACTCGGATTCAATATTCGTGCCGGCTGACCCGGGGCTGCTCAGCCGAACCCGGGGCTTCATCGCCCAAGTCGGGGCTAACAAGCCGAATCCGCCGGCTACCATGCCGAACCCGGGGACTTCTCAGTCCAACCCGGGGCTTCATCGCCACACTCGGGGCTAGCAAGCCGAACCCGCCGGCTAGCAAGCCGAACCCGGCGACCATGCGGTCGAAGCCGGAAGCTCCCACGCGGGAGACCCCGTTGGTCAGCGTATTCGAGATAAGATGCGTACCTTCATGGGCACAAGAATTCCTCTCCTACCTCACCGACGGTGTGCTGCCCGATGACGCAGTCCGGGCCGGGCAGATTGAGAGAAGGGCCAAGGCCTATACAATCATCAACCACGAGCCGTACAAACGCAGCGTAAGTGGGGTGCTCCAGCGGTGCGCCGAGCCGGCTGAAGGGATTGAACTCCTAAGGGAAATCCATCAGTGGTGAGTGCGGCCACCACGCCTCCTCCCGAGCCATAGTGGCCAAAGCCTTCCGGCACGGTTTTTACCGGCCGACTCGCGCTCGCAGACGCAGAAGAACTGGTGAAGAAGTGTAACGGCTGCCAACGCTTCGCCAAGCAAAGGAACACGCCGGCTTCCGCCTTGAAGACCATCCCCATTACATGGCCATTTGCCGTATGGGGCTTGGATATGGTGGGCCCATTCAAAACAGCCCGAGGCGGCATGCCTCATCTCTTGGTGATGATCGACAAGTTCACTAAGTGGATCGAAGCCAAGCCAATCAAGAAGCTGGACGGCTCCACAGCCGTCACATTCCTCAAGGAAATAATCGTGAGATATGGCTACCCGCATAGCATCATCACCGACAATGGCAGCAACTTCGCCGAAGGCATCTTCAAACGCTACTGCGGAGAGATGGGGATCCGGATGGACTTATCGTCCGTGGCGCACCCGGAGACCAACGGCCAAGTGGAGAAAGCTAATGGCTTGATCCTAGCCGGCATCCGGCCCCGGCTGGTGGAGCCGCTTGAGCGCTCAGCCGGCTGCTGGATTGAAGAGCTGCCCAGTGTGCTATGGAGCCTGCGCACGACGCCAAACCGCTCAGTCGGGTTCACACCCTTCTTCCTCGTATACGGGGCCGAAGCCGTCCTGCCGACTGATATCGAGCACGACGCGCCAAGAATCAAGCTCTACACAGAAGCTGAAGCCAAAGAAGCTCGCGAAGATGGAGTCGACCTGGTCGAAGAGGTCCGGCTGATGGCCGAGTCCAGGTCAACCATGTATCAGCAAAGCCTCCGTCGCTACCACAGCCGGAAGGTCAAGACCTTAGTATTCCGAGAAGGAGACCTAGTGCTCCGGCTGATCCAACGGACAGCCGGACAGCATAAACTAGCATCCCCATGGGAGGGTCCCTTCATCGTGAGCAAGGCAGTAGGCAATGATTCCTACTATCCCATAGATGCCCAAGAGGCTAAGAAAAACAAGCCGGACAAGGCTGACGAGGAGACTAAACGTCCCTGGAATGTCAGGTTACTCCGCCCATTTTACACATGAGAACAGGAATGTATGTATCCCTTGTATCCCTTTTGTGAGTTATGAAAAAGCTTGCGCCAAAAGCGCCATTTCCGACAAGTTTTTCGCCTACTTTACCTTGTTTCGCCAATTGGCTTGAACCCTCTCACACGGTCGGCTCAGTAACGTGATCCGGTTTCCGACAGCCGGCTTCCGATCCAGCTACAGACCGCAACCCGGCTGTCCGGCTGGCGGGAGTAAGGCCTAGGGAGCCGGCACGCGAAAAACGACTAAGGGAAAGAGTAAAAGCGAATTTGACTTGCAAATTTTCATAAAGTGTCGGATTGCCGAATTCAGCTCGTTCGACTGAAGTACTGTCGGCCTCCCTCAGCGGCCCGCTCTTGATCCGGCGACGGATCGCAAGTCGGACGTACGACCGGCAAGAGCACAGCCAAAGAGTGGGGCGGATAGGAAAAAGCGAACAAGTCGAAAGAAATCAAGCCGGCACACAAATGATTAACGAACACATTAAAGTGTGCCTTAATAAAAGGATAATAACATTGTCTTACATATGCACCCGGCATCCCGGGGATTTAATAAAAATTGTCTTGCAAAAGCATAAGATAACAGGTACGAGCTAAGCATCGGCTGGATCAGGACCAGCCGGCGGGGCGTCAGCAGAGCCGGCTGCCGGGTCATCCTCGGGCGCGTCTTCTGCCTCCTCGTCCTCAGCCTCCTCCTCCTCGTCGTCAGACGGCGGATTCGGGTCCGCGATGAAGATGGCCTTGTCGACGAAGTCGGCAATGGCGCAGGCGCGAGCAAGCCGAGCAGCCTTGTTCTCCGCCGGGATCTTGTCCTCCACGTCAGCGCGCCGGTACTCCAGCTGGTCGAGGCTAACCTCGTTATACCAGGAGAGCACGAAGGACGAGTGCCATGTCGGCTCCGGCGCGCGTGGCCGACTCCTTCCGGTCCAGGAAGCGGTCGGGAGCCCTCTCCAGCCAGGAGATGAGGTTGGAGAGGTCTTGTGGCAGCGTCTCCGTCGGCCAAAGCAGCCTGATCAGCTCCTCCGCCGCCTTCCGCAGCTCCCAGCCAAGCTTGGTGACCGGCTCCACGCGGGCGGCGATGGACGTCAGATAGTCGTCCATGGTGAAGCAGTCGGAGCTCTGCTCCCCAGTGGCCTGCCGGCGCTCCTCCCGCGCCCTGCCAACAGCCGCTAACGCCTGATCCTGCGCCTCAGGGAAGGACGCTGCAAAGAAGAAAAGCATGTCAGAAGCTATCAAAGCCGAAATAAGCTGAAAAATGCAAATTTCCGAAGTCCTAAAGTAAGCCTGGCGGCAGCCGGCAAGAACCGACTGCCCCCAGCCCGAAGATGGAGATTCTGAAGCTCTAAAGTAAGCCTGGCGGCAGCCGGCAAGAACCGACTGCCCCCAGCCCGAAGATGGAGATATCGAAAAAATCAAGTTTCTGCCGCCGGCTGCCAACCTAAGCCGGCAGCAGACGGCCGAAAGCCGGCAAAGGGAAAGGCATAAGACTAAAGACTCACCCGCCAAGCCGCGGTCGAGCGCGCTAAGTTCCTCCAACCACCGGTTGGCGGTGGCCGATAGCTCGTTGGACTTGGTGGTCACCTCTTCGTGAAGCGCAAGCCGCTGCTTCTCCACCTCGTCCAGCCGCCTGCTCAGCTCCGCCAGCTTCTCCTCCCCGTCCTTCTTGAGGGCGGCAAGCTCCTTGAGATGGTTGGCCTCGAGCTGGCGCAGCCGCTTCAGCTCCCCGTCAGCCACCTTCAGCTTGGCGGCAGCAGCCCGGTTCGCCTCCTCGCTCGTAACGCATTGAGCGCGGGCAACTCGGAGGTCCGACTCCAGCTGTGGGATCCGGGCGGCCTCAGCTGCAAGCCGGCAAAAATGAAGCCGTCAGTCAAAAAAGAAGAAACCCAACGGAAAAAGCGAGTCAAAGAAAAGAAGGCCTCACCCTTGACAGCATCCAGTTCGCGAGCCAAGCCGGCTCGCTCGATCTTGGCCTTGTGGTAGCTGGTCACCACCTGGTTGTACAGGAAGGTGCGCCGCTCCTCAACCGTCTGAAAAAATCAGCTGCTTAGACGAAACCCGGACCGGCTCCAAGCAGTCGGCCCACGTCTCGGAGGGCTACCAGGATAACAACAAAATTGCAAAAGAAAAGAAAACACACCTTCTCGGCATCCTCCAGCGTCGCCAGCTGGGCAAGGGTCTCAGCGGCCTTGGTCTTGAGGCTAGCGCGGTAGCCGGAGAAAAGCATCTTCATGGGCGCCTTGCCAGGCTGCCCCTCCCGGCTGATAATCTCGCAGGAGTTCGCCTGATGCCATGCCTTCTCCATAGTCCCGGCCGAGCCGAAGCTGGAATCGGAGGCGGACGGCACAGCCACCAGCCGGGCGCCCTTAGCCACGTGAAGGCCTTCAGCCAGGCCCGCTGGACCCTCTGTCCTCACCAGCGCCCGGGAGTCGGCGTCTTTCGAGCGCGCTGGCTCCTCCCTCGCCGGCTCCTCCCTCGCCGGCTCCTTCCCGGTCGGCTCCCTCCTCGTCGGCTCCGAAGATGGAGGCGGCGCGGTTGAAGCAGTCGGCCCGGTGGGAGCCGTCCCTTCCGGGGCGCTCTCCAGCACCACGACGTTGGGCGCGGGCCCGCCGACTCCGGTCGCAGGCGGCGCAGCCCCGCCAGCTCCAGCTCCAGCTCCGGCCGTGCGCTCCACAAACGGGGCGCGGCGCGGGAACATGTCGTCTATGGTCGGCCGGCGCGCCGACCGACCTCGGGTCTCCACCGCCAGGCGCCTTAGAAGGCGCGGCTGAAGAAGACGCCCCCGCAGAAGGCGGCGTGCCCGCAGGCGGCGTGTTGGCAGCCAGCGGCGTGCGCGCGCGCGCCGAAGGTTGCGGGGTCGGCTCCCTCCTCTGCCGCGGAAGCGGCGACGCGACGGGAGGAGCTTGCCTAGAGCCGCCTCCCTGGGTGAATTTGATCGCAGCCCTAGCCGAACAAGCAAGAAAAGATAAGTACGAAGAGGAAGGAAAGAAAAGGAATGAAACAACAGAGGAAAAAAGAACTCACCCGGCTTTCTCCGGGATCTTCTTGGGCGCCAGCCGGCGCTGCTTCTTGACTCTCGCCTCCGTAGCAGCCGTAGACCCGCTGCCGGCCCGCTTCTTCCCCTTCGGCTTGGAAGTCGCCGTGCCCGCAGGCGGCACCACGCGCAGAGGCACCGCTGGGATGGGCCCCGTGCCGGATTCGGCCGGCTCCGCCTGCGGTTGTTCCTGCTCCTGCTCGTGCTCAGGCGAGGGCGGCGGGTTGTGTTCCCCCTGGCCTCCCTGATCCTGCACCTCCGGCAGATCGTCGTCGCCGGCTTGGTCGCCGGCTGGGTCAGCCGGGTCGACGTGATCCGGCGTCCAGACCTTCGTCGCCAAGTCGCCATCCTCGATGCCTTGGCGAGTAAAAAGCTGAAAGGAACAAGATAAATATCAAGTCGGCCACGCAGCCGCAAGCCGGAAGACGGCAAAAACGTTAAACTTACCAGTTCAGGCGGATGCTTCCGGTCGTAGGGCGGCAGCCCCCAATCCCAGCTGTCGGGCATGTTGGCCTTGGTGATGTTGTTCACCCGGTGAGCCACCTGCAGCTGGGAAAGCTCCACCTTCGACGTCCGGGTCGGGTCGAGCCGGCCGGACATATGGCCAATCTTGTGGACGCGCCACTGGAGCGGTATGACCCGGCGCGAGATGTAGGTGCAGAGGAGATCCTCGGCACTGAGCCGGCCGCTCGTGACGCACTCACTCAGGAAGTCACTCAGGAGGTTCACCTCCGCGTCCGGGTCCGAGGACTTGGCGTTGTAGCCCCAGTTGATCCGGCCGACTGGCGGAGCCGGGTTATATTCCGGCAGGTTGAGCCGGTCGAAGGCCGGGCTCGCATTCCGCACATAGAAAAGACATCCGCCAATTCTTTACGTAATCGACGGTCGGAATCTTCGGGAAGTGCGTACCCGTGCGGGGATAGATGGAGGCGGCGCCGCAGATCCTCAGGCGGCCTTCGGTCGTTTGCGCCTTGAGGTAGAAGAGCCGGCTCCAAAACTCCACATCCGGCCACAAGCCGGCGTAGCCTTCCATGAAGGCCACGTAGCAGCTGAGGAGGATCATGGCGTTGGCCGGCAAGTGGTGCGGCTGCAGGCCGAAATGGTCGAGGAAGCGGCGGAAGAAGTTGGAAGCCGGCAGACCCAACCCGCGGTCGAGGTGCGCGCCGAAAACCACGCGTTCGCCAGGCTCCGGCCGAGGCTCCATCTCCGCGCCCGGCGCCCTCGTAATCACCCCCGCCGGGATGCGGCGGAGGCGCACCAGCCGGGCGATGTCGTCTTCCCGCATGTAAGATCCTTTCCAAGAGCCACTCGGCTGGGCCATCGAAGACGAAGAAGAAGAAGAGGTCCAGGAGAGACGGAAGGGCGAAGAAGAACCGCTCCTCGCCGGAGGAGACCGTGGCGGAGAAGGGCGCGCCGGTCGATGCGCGTGGCCCCGTGGCGCCGGGTTGACGGGCTTGCGGCGACGGCACGGCGGAGGATCGTCGGGGCAGCTGCTCGCCGAGGTTCGCCAGGGGAGCGGAAGAAGAAATCGCACCGGAGCAGCCGAAGAGCTCGAGCGGGGAGAGGTTGCGAGGCAGGAGCGCGAGGAGGAAGAAATGGCCAAGTACCGCCTCGATGCCCCCCCGCGGCTTTTAAAGCCCTCGAGCGCGGGCGGTTGGCCTCCAAGTGGCCGACGGGGGCCACGTCTCCGGATTTACCGCGCCGCAACTCCTCCCACGACCGCTACCGCTACCGTAAAACCGCCACACCACGTCGCCCACAACCGCACCGGATCCGGAGGGACATTGATGTGACCGAGACGAATCAACCGCCGGGCCGAGGCGTCGGACCGGTCAAGTCGGGCGCAGGACCCGAGGCGGCGGAGACCCCGGCGCGCAGCAAGCCGGAGCCGGACAAAAGTTCCACTCGAACCAAAATTCATCAGCAAGGCGGAGGCGCCATCAAATCTTGCGAGAAAGCAAAAACTGTACAAGTGTAAAAAGCGGCCGGCTGGAAGCAGCCGGCAGGAACGAGCCGGATGAGGGCGTAGCCGGCTGAAAGGAAATCCTCAGTCGGCCCCTCCACGTGCCGTCAAATATATTCAAGAAGCCAGGGAAACCTGCCTAGGTCCTTCTAAGCGCAGGACCTTGCCAGCTTCGGGGGCTAATGTCGGGGGGAAGACCCCGGGTAGGGCAATGGACGCGGAGCAGCCGGCTGGCCACTGGCCGGCTCGCGGCAAAGGCCGGCCGAGGAGCAGCCGGCCGGCGCCGTGGCCGGCTGGTCCGGAAGCCGGGCCGGCTCTAGGTCCTAGTCGGCCTGGCTGCGGCCGCCAACGCCGTAGGCTGGGCCGGCTTCTACAAGCCATATCCGACCGGGGTCTGTACCTCAGACCGACTCGAGGCTGGTGAGTCTTGCACTGGAAGGAACCGGGTTGGTGATCCGGGTTCCCAAAGTCCACGCTGACTTCATCTTCCGTAAAGCGCGGGGCACTGTGGAGCAATAGTGCCACGCGCCGGACAGGCCATCATGGCTTACGACGCACCGTACTGGCTACAGTGGCTGACGGCGACAGAGACGCTTCCTCTCCATACCGCTGACCATGGCAGCCGGATGGGACAGGCCATGACGCCTCAACGGCTCCTGACGTCACCACCTCGGGAAGGAGCGGAAGCCGAAGCCGGCCAAGCCGGCCGATAGACTATAGGGTCTTATATGTAAAGTGCCGGTGCCTATATAAGCCGCACTACCCCCTCTCGTGCGGGGACGATCGATCACTTATTGCTTTCACCTACCTACAGCGCTGCCCTGTGAGAGAGACCTTGGTCTCCCTTAGCCTCTCAGGGCCAGCCGGACACAGCTCTAGGAGCACCATTGTACTGTGTGATATCATATACACTCATAGCAGGAGTAGAGGTGTTACCTCCATCGGAGGGCCTCGAACCTGGGTACGTCGCCGTGTCGCTCGTGCCCATACCCGCTTCCGGATACCGCCGTGAGATCTCTCAGGAGCCCCTTCGATTAGCCACCCTATGGCATATGCCGTGACGATACCACGACACTCAGGCTTAGGACCAGCCTTAGGCTTCTCAGGAGGCGCGGCAACTTTCTTGCCGCCCTTCTTGAAGTTGCCCTTGTTAGGCTTGCCCTGCTTCTTGAAACTGGTGGTCTTGTTGACCATCAACACTTGGTTCTCCTTCTTTATCTCTACTTCAGCAGATTTCAGCATGGAGAAGAGTTCAGGTAACTCTTTGTTCATGTTCTGCATGTTGTAGTTCATCACGAAGTTCTTGTAACTTGGTGGCAGTGATTGGAGGACACGATGAATACCCAGCTGGTTAGGGATCACAATCCCAAGTCACTGAGTTTCTTCGCGTGTCCGGACATGGCGAACACGTGCTCACTAACGGAGCTGCCCTCTTCCATCATACAGCCAAAGAACTATTTCGAGCCTCATAGCTCTCCACGGCCGCATGAGTTTCAAAGATAACTTTGAGCTCATTGATCATATCACAGGGGTCGTGGTGATCAAAACGCTTTTGGAGCTCTGCCTCTAGGCTGCACAGGTTGGCACACTGAACTTCGGAGTACCGAGTCACCCGAGTCTCGTAAACATTCTTTACGTCCACGGATACTACAGGAGCAGGTGGGGGACCTAGCGGTGCATCGAGCACATATTGCAGGCTTCCACCAGTGAGGAAAATCCTCACATGACGGAACCAGTCAGTGAAGTTGCTACCATTGCTCTTAAGCTTTTCTTTCTCTAGGAACTAGTTAAAATTGATGGAGGGGGGCGCCATGATCTACAACATATTTGCAAAGAGTTTAGACTAACTTTATGATAAATTGAGTTCAATTTTAAATCTTAAATTAACTAGGTGAACTCCCACTCAAAACAACATCCCTCGCATTGTCTTAGTGATTACACGAACCAAATCCACTACACCAAGTCCGATCTTCACGAGAAAAGATGTAGCTTCAAAGGCGAACACTCAAAGTGTTCATCATATCATTCATATGACTCATGCTCTACCTTTCGGTATCCCGTGTTCCGAGACCATGTCTGTACATGCTAGGATCGTCAAGGCAACCTTAGTATCCGTGTGTGCAAATCTGGCTTGCACCCGTTGTATGCACATGTAGAGTCTATCGCACCCGATCATCACGAGATGCTTCTAAACGACAAGTCTTAGCAACGGTGCATACTAAGGATGAACACTTTATTATCTTGATATTTAGTGAGAGGGATCATCTTATAATGCTACTGTCGCAATCTAAGCAAAATAAGATGCATAAAGGATTAACATCACATGCAATTCATAATGTGTGATATGATATGGCCTTTCTTCTTGTGCTTTTGATCTCCATCTCCAAAGCACGGACATGATCTCCATCGTCACCAGCATGGCGTCAAGGTCAGTGGCGCCGCTTCATGGTTGTCCATCACTTATAGCTACTATAATAACTACTTGAAATAAAGCTATTACATGATGAATAGACACGCAGGTCTTTAACAAAAATTAAAGACAACCATTAGGCTCCTGCCGGTTGCCATAATACAAAAATGAACATCTCATACATCAAATATAATCATCATCACATCATGGCCATATCACATCACCAAACCCTGCAAAACAAGTTAGATGCCTCTAATTTGGTTTGCATATTTTACGTGGTTTAGGGTTTTCGAGTAAGATCCAATCTACCTACGAACATGGACCACAACGGTGATACTAGTGTTGACAATAGAAAGTGCAAATTGGAATCTTCACTATGGTGGGAGAGACAGACACCCGCAAAGCCACTTATGCAATACAAGTTGCATGTCAAGCGTGGAGCAAGTCTCATGAGACGCGGTCATTTAAAGTTAGCCTGGGCCGCTTCATCCCACCATCCCGCAAGATGCAAAGTACACAAACTAAAGCAACAAAAGCATCAACGCCCACAAAACCATTGTGTTCTACTCGTGCAAATGCGATATATGCATAGACATGGCTCTGATACCACTGATGGGGTTCATAGCATAGAAAACAGAAATTTTCCTACCGCAAGACGAATAAATCCAAGATCTAATCTATGGAACACCCAAGATCTAATCTACAAGATCGGAGCAACGAGATGGAGATGAGACTAACCCTCGAAGATTCCAAAGCCTACGAGATTAATCTTGTTGTTGATGTCGACGATCGTCCCCGGTGCTGCAATCTGGCAGCACTTCCGTACTCGGTCACACGTACGGTGTCGATGAAGCCCCTTCCTCTCCCCGTTCTAGCAGGCAGCGGAGGTGTGGTAGATCTCCACGGAATCCCAGCAGCACGACGGCGTGGTGGTGGTGGTGGAGAAGAATTACTGCAGGGCTTCGCCTAAGCCTGCGCAGTATATGGAGGAGGAAGAGAGGGGGCGGCTAGGGTATGTGGATGGGTGTGGTGGCCGGCCACCCCTCCCCTCTTTATATAGGGGGAGGGGTCGGCCTAGGGTTCCCCCTAGGCCCACCACTTCCCTTTGCCGGCGCATGGGGGGGGGGGACTTTTCTTCCCCCTCAAGCCTTCCCCTTATCTCTTCATTTAAACACTTTATTTTAGAGATAGATCTTATCTCTAGATTTAAACCATTTAAATTAAGAGATAGATCTTATCTCTAAAGTGGGAAGGCCCCACCATGCCATGTGGCGCCTACGTGGCCTATCCCGGGTAGTGGGCCCACTGGTGGCCCTCTAGAACCTTCTAGAAGCTCCGGTCAAAACACCGGACTTTTTCCCGAACCCCGGAAAATGACTTCCCTTATATGAATCTTCTCCGTACCATTCCGGACCTCCTCGTGATGTCCTGGATCCCATCCGAGACTCCGAACAAAAACTTCGGACTCCATGTCACATTCGGAATCTACTTATGCGACATCGAACCTTAAGCGCGTCACCCTACGGTTCGTGAACTATGTAGACATGGTCGAGACTCCTTTCCGAGCAATAACCAATAGCGGGATCTGGAGATCCATAATGGCTCCCACATATTCAACGATGACTTAGTGATCGATTGAACCATTTACATACGATGCCGATTCCCTTTGTCACACGATATTTTACTTGTCCGAGGTTTGATCATCGGTATCTCCATACCTTGTTCAACCTCATTACCGACAAGTACTCTTTACTCGTACCGTGGTATGTCATCTCTTATGATCCAATCATATGCTTGCAAGCTAATCAGACGACATTCCACCGAGAGGGCCCGGAGTATATCTATCTCGTCATCGGGATGGACAAATCCCACTATTGATCCATATGCCTCAACTCACACTTTCCAAATACTTAATCCCATCTTTATAACCACCCATTTACGCAATGGCGTTTGATGTAATCAAAGTACCCTTCTGGTGTAAGGATTTACATGATCTCATGGTCGAAGGACTTAGGCAACTATGTATCGAAAGCTTATAGCAAATTGAACTTAATTACTTGATCTTATGCTACGCTCATTTGGGTGTGTGTCCATTATATCATTCAACCAATGACATAACCTTGTTATTAATAACATCCAATGTTCGTGATCACGAAACCATGATCATCCATTAATCAACAAGCTAGTTATACAAGAGGCTTACTAGGGACTCCTTGTTGTTTCCATAACACACATGTATCAATGTTTCGGTTAATACAATTATAGCATGGTATGCAAACATTTATCATAAACACAAAGATATTATAATAACCACTTTATTATTGCCTCTTGGGCATATCTCCAACACACATACCTACCAACCCTGGAAATCGCATATTCCAGTCGCATCTTCCTCTCTCCTATTTCCTTTCTTACTCTGGCGGTCGCGGCGGCGCGGCTCTAACCGTGCGTGCGGCAGCGCGGAACTGCAGCTCCGTGCGGCGGCGTGGATATAAATGTGCGTGCGGCGGCGCGGATCTAACCGTGCGGCAGCGTGGATCTAAGAGTGCCAGTGAGAATCTAACCCTCACAAAGAGTTGAAATGTCTCTCTCTATCTCACTTTCGTTTCTCTTCTCAGATCTGTTGATGATGAAGAACACCAAGACGGCGGCCGTGCCGATAGTGGTCATCGATGCCAGGATCATTGAAGCCATCGCCTACAACATCGCTGCGACGGTGTAGATCCAGCCTTCAATGTCGGAGCCTACCAATGTCTCACTTCTGTTGCCCTCCTCAGAACCATTGCTGATGAAGGACACCAAGATGGCAGCGGTGCCGAGAGTGTGAATCGATGCAAAGAGGATTGAAGCCATCGTCTACAACCACGCTGCGAAGTCGCCGATCCAGCCCTCCTCAGATCCGTCTCTAATAAAGTACACCAAGATGGCGGCGGTGCCAAGAGTGGTTGCGAAGCCGCAGATCCAGCCGCAAATTGGGATAAATTATGATAAATTTGTATTTTTTTAATTTCAAATTAGGATAAAATTGTTCGAACTACTACCTCCGTCTCAAAAAAAACTTCTCCACTTTCTCGATGTGTCCATGTACATCTGTATGTATGATTTGAATTCTATCCCAACTTGATTGGGAATATTGATATGTATTTGATCCGAGAGGTTGGTACATTCTTTCACTTTTGGGATCCCTTCACTTTTATAAGATGTTCATGCATGCTAAAATTATCGCGCGTATTACTTAGAACAACTTGGAAATTGTACGCCAAAATAGAGTGGTTAGAGCCACACCAAAATACAGTGGTTAGAGCCATCTACTGAATAAGAATTCTATACTATCTAAATCATCTACCACAACAACATAACTGCTAGGACAGGGATGACACCTAATAAAACTACCCAGATGAATCTACTTTTCTCCTCTATCATCACTTGAAGTTCATGTTCTAGATTTTCTACCACTTGATCAAATACGGCAAGATCTATCTCAAGAATCAACTTCTCCTTGCGAATAAGCTCTGAATTCTTCTTTTCTTCCTCCATAGTATGCTTCAGCTCGAATATCATCAGGTTTTCACAGGCCAATTCATCACCTAAATTGGCCACCTTCTCCACCAAATCCATCCTCTGGCTACATGTAACAGCCCATATTTTAAAACAAAGAATAAAATGAATTTCCTTTTTCCAAATTTTGGAACCAAAAAAACTTTTATTAAACTAAGTAATATGCATAGTATTTAAGCATGTAGGTGTGATCTTTGCCATGATAGTTCCTTGATATGTTGGAACATGTTTTATAAACCCTAAACCTTACTCTTGTATTTTTCATCATCAAATATAAAACAAAAGTAAAAAAGGAATTAAATTAAAAAGAATAGGCCTATGTAAGCCTATGGCTATTTTTGCAAATAAAGAAATATGCCATGTTCTACCTTATTAGATGGTTTGAAACACCTCAACAAACCCAACCTATCATTTACCAACTAGATCTAAGGTGAAATAAAAAGAAAATAAAAATATGCATAGAGGCATATGTGGCACATAGCCATAATACCAAATTTTGACCTATGCCCTCATACCTTACCCAAATGGTTTGAAACCTTTGCCAAACTCAATCTAACACCAAATAAACCCTAGACCTTGCCTAAGTGGAGCAAAGAAAGAGAAAAGGAGAAAATAAGAAAAATGCAATTCTTCACATATGAGGCTATGGCCATTTTTGCAAATCTTCAACCTAGACCATTTTGGCTTGCACCATTGGTTGGAGATGGTTACTAAACACTTATAAACACTTTTGGAATCAAAGAAACTCAAATAAATCAAATTTGAAATCAGATTTTTGCTCACATGCACTAATGGTCAAATCTGCCATTTTTAGCCTGATGCCTACTTTGAGCCTCTGTATTAAGATATTTTCAAACCAAACAAATCCAACTCTTTGCACCTCATCCAAGACCACATCAAGGTGAACAACTTTGGTAAAGCACACCCCTGCAAATTATTGCTAGATCAAAAGTTATGAGCAAGCAAAGTTGGAAATTTTTAACAGATTCTAGTTAGTGCCATTTTGAGATTTTCACAAAGCAATTTATTTTTGAACACCACCACCAATTGTATGTGTCTTTGATGATGTGAATCAACTCCACCAAATTTCATCCAAAATTTTGAAAATATCTTTCTTGCGGCCATTGTATCAAACACATTGTGGGCAGAATCAAACCAAATCAAAATTCACTATTCTGAATAGTGCCCTGGCCAAACTTGATCACCACTTGGTCCTCTCTTGTTCCCTGGTTCCCTCCAACCCTATGCTACTGATGCCCAACCCTAGGAATGGCCAGACATGGCAATGCCATGCCATGCCGGCCATGTCTCACCTTGCACCATGCCAACCCTAGCCTCTCTCCATTCTAGCCTGGCCAACCTTGTCTTCCAGCACCCCCTTGCTCTACTGAACCTAGCTGGACTGGCCCTGGTCGGAGAGAAACACCGCAGCGCACGGAACGAGCCATCCCCCGACGCGCCCAGGCCCGCCCGAGTACGCATGGACGCCGCCCACGGGCACGGCAGGACACGCGCCCGCCCTGGTGATCACGACCTCCCCTGGACCCCCTCTTCCGCCTGGAGCTTTGTCACCGCACCAGGAACCCGCCAGACAAGCTCCCTTGCCCGTGCGCGCGCTGTCGCCGTGCGGTGACCCAGCATACCACTGCATGTTGTAGTATACAAGTCGTTGATATGATCTTTGTGAAGGGACTTCTTCACAAATTGCCATATCCCTCAGAGTGGTACAACAGAAACATTGCAGGTCATAACACTCCATATATTATTACACACATTATCTTAACAAGTTGGTATTCTCACAGGTCCTATGAGAACACCATGAGATACTACTTAAGTACGATTACAACTTATAACCATATATAAAGGAGAGCTCAACAACTTATTTAAGTAAGTTCTACGCTGCTCGGCTCTATGATGCTAGGGTTCATCACTACTCCTCCACCTCCGTGTCATCGGGTCCGTAGACTATCCCATAGTCTACTCCTTCAACTCCGCCGGTAAGATCAGGTTCTTCGTAGACCAGCTCGTAGCTTCCTTCCGGTGCTCCATCGTTGATGGCCTCCACTTCCGGTTCACAGTCTAGCAAGGGTGTCGAAAGAAAGTGAGTACAGAGGTACTCAACAAGTTCTAAAAGAGTATAAAGGTGTTTTATGCACTAGCTACGACCATTGATCAGGAAATCGCAGGTCAATGCATGTTTCATAAACATTTCTTCAAAAGGTTTCTTTTATTATGAAAACTATGCCCGTCAGTCTTCACAGGTTGACTAGAACTTCATGGAGTTCCTTTCCTGCCGCGTTCGCAGTTCCCTTCCCGGAACAAGGAGTGACAGCCACAATTTGATACACTCTACAGAGGTGCGTTACTTTTCCCATAAGAGATTCCACCCCTTTTGCCATCCGCAGGGACTTGCACCCGTTCACACTTCCTTTGGTGTGAGGCCAGGTATGAAAATCCAAGCCCACACTGCCTTCTCCGCGACTGCATTAAAGTAATAGAAAATACTCAAGTTGGTATGAGCAAGGGTGAACTTGCCTGTGGACTGCGAGATAGTGCAGTTCAATGCAGTTGATGGAACCTGGACCTCGGGTTCTATAAGAAGCATCATTGTCCGGTAAGGACAATGTTATAAAAATCCAAATAATGCAATCATGGATGTATTATTTTATGTTGAATCCCTTTACCCCGCTGAGTTATAGCAATTTAGGGTTGAGTTACGATTAATGTCTTTGACAGTAACTTGCAATAGATTTAAAAGTGTAAATCATTTTAATTCTCATAAAGTACAATAATTCAAAGTAAAACTATTTGACTTGATGGTTTATTTTTCATTCCAAAAATAATTTGAAATAATAGAGTTATCTCTATATTTTCCGGAATAAATAGGGAATAGAGTATCTTTCTTTGAGAAATACCTTTCTCAATAGAAATGACTTGGAATAGTAGAATTTCATTTTGAAATGTTTGAAAATAAGTATTTAAACTTATTTGAGATTTTTCCTTGAATTTTAAATACAAGGAAATAATAATTTGAAATTCCAAATCATTATTTTAAATTCATCAATTTCATAAATTTGAATTTGTTTCTTACATTTTATTTCATATTTTATTCTGGTTAAGAATAATTTTTCATTTACTAATCCAATTTTTAATGGATTTTTAGAGTTGTAGTTTATTTATTAAAATTGGTGAGATTCTGGTCTTTTTCTAAAAAGTAAAAAGACAGAAATACCCCTGGCCCCTATTGGGCCAGCCCACTTAACTAAAGCCCAGGGAAAGCCCACTAAGGCATGTCCCCTAATGGGTCGGTGGCGCCAAAGCGGCCCACCTCGCTCCTCACTCGTCTCTCACACTCGCTCGTTCCTAACCCTAACTCTCTCGCGTCTCCCGTGGCGATGGCGTCGCCGCCATGGCCGCCGCCACTCTCCGGCCATCTCCATGCTCCCCTGCTCCCGCCACTTACCAAATCATAACCGTCGCGCGAAGATCCACCGATCTGTCCGTGTGGTTTTCCCCATCTCTTCCTCTCCTAGTGGATCGCCCCTCTTTGGATCTCGCGGAGAATCGCCTTTGGCGATTGACGATCTTCGACGAGCTCTCGTCCTTGCCGACGGCATGTGCGCCTCCGAGACTGACCTGGCGCAGGTGCTGCGATGGTGTGTTCGTGTTCGCCGGCGTAACGTCGGCGCCTACCCTGGCTTTGCAGCTGCTATGGCCGCGCGAGCACTGCCTCGCCATGCCATAGCTTCTGCCACCAGGCGCGTGTAAGTTCTTCACCTCTTCCTTCTCTCCTTCATGTCTGTGCGCCTCCCTTGCTACTGTACTTCTTCCTCCTCATGTTTTGTGGCTCTCTGGTGATCCTGTGATCACCCAGAGCGCTGCCATGGCTGCTTAGTCTGCCTATACCTTCATTTGCTGCAAGCCCATGGCCAAAGCACCAATTTCTGGTACTGGCCAGGGTTGCCTTTCTTGTTGTTCATGCTTTGCTTGCTTATCTGTTGCTCCTAGCCTGCTCTAATCTTGCTATGATCTGCTGTGCTTGCTTAAGAGCTTGCTTTGTGCTTACTGGCATGTCATACTTGCTTGTCTAGGTGTACTGTGGTGCATCAGTGACACTTGTGTGTGCCAGTGGTGTTGGTGGAATGCTTCTGTGCTTCCTGTGTAAGCTAATGATCCATTGGATCATTCATTGCTTGTTGGCTAGCTTATCTGTGTGGCTTGACTTGATTCAATTGATCCATTTGATCAGTTAAATGTCAGTGATGGCTTACTGATTAATTCTGTGGCTAAGTGATTCATTTTCTTTGTTGATGCTGATACTCAAGCATCACTATGATGCTGCTTACTTGTGCTGTTGCTCATTCAAGCTTACTGGACTAGATTCAGTAGCTATTATGCAGTGATTAAACTGTGTTGCCTTATATTATGCTACTGTCAGTACTAAGCATGGATCTGTGATAAATTCATGCTTGTATTTATCAAGTTATGATGAACTGCTTATGCGGTAATGATTTAAATGACTTGCTTGCAAATGAATCTGCTATTTATGATTGTTTAGCAAGCAAATAAATCTGAATCCATTCCTGGATAATGATGTGCTATAGTTGGCTTTCTTTTATTTGGTGCTAAGTGTGATGTGACCTCAGTAGCCTTGCTACTGATTGGTTGCTCACCTACTTAATTGGATCTTGTGGCTACTCAACCTTTGCTTGCATATTTGGGGATCATACTAGATATGAATGCCAATATGCTTGCCTGATGAAATCTAGGGTTTACTGATGGTTACTAGCTTAGGGTTTACTGTGTAGTCCGAATTAGTCGCTATTCATTGCAACACATCTACTGGTGTCTGTCTGTGCATATGATCTTGCTAGTGTGTGCATCTGTGCATGATTACTAGCTTCAGTGTACAAGATCCGTATCTAGATGATTTCCATTTTTAGTGGCTTTTGGACTGGCAGTAATCCTTGGTAAAAACCAAGTGATGATCTACCCACTTGAGCATCTGCTCAATCCCATGATTATGTCATGCATATATTATGGATCAGATCCCTTGGATCTGTCCAGGAACTTGGTATACCTTGTTCCAGCTCCAAGTATGAGATGTTTTGTTGTTGCAGACTTGGGGTTTTGTGCACAGCCCTTCACCTCCAGGTTCTGGTTGATCTTCTCAGGTCACCATGATTCCTGGTGGCTAAGTGGTTGTGTGTTGGTGCTGTTGTTGAGTATGAACTGGATGAACTTGTGTTGGCTCTAGGTTCACCCTTACCTGGTGAATTATCTTATCTGTCGACTGTCAAGGTTCTAGGGTTTGTGTTCTATTTATATGATCCCTACTTCTACCCTGGCCATGACACACAAGGCCTGGTTACTTTGTGACTCACCCCTTGCATTGCCTTGATGTTGCTTGGTTAGCAACAGCCTTCATATGTTGAAACTTGAGCCCCTGTGGCTGCTTAGTTTTGGTCTGCCTGGTCTTATCTTGTGCTGTCCTGGAATTTGGACAAGCACAAGTGTGCAGTGACAGTTTTACTGTCCAAACTGAATTTCTGTGATTTGTGTTAACTGTCCAAACTGAAATTGCTAACACTTACATTCTGGTCTAGCACTTGTTATTTATGTTGCAGGTTTGAAGGTGAATATGACCAGAAGATCATACTCAAGTCATTTAGTATAGGTTGTAGTTTAGAACAGACTTGTAATTTTCCTATTTTTATTTCTGTTCATTACTTCTCAGTTCTTGTACCAAGAATATTGTAAAGACTTTGTAATTTGTGTTTATATCAATAAAGCTCAAGTTTTGTTTATGAGCTTTTGGTATTATGTAATGCTTATATCCTTAATTAAATGCTGTATTTGATATTCACTTTGAAATTCAAAGTGATTTTGAATTTATAACTTGTATTTGAATTATGAATTCATTACTTATTTTGTGTTATGTTTATTGTTAAAGGTTTTGACACTTATCAAATGCAATCCTTTCCCAAAGTAATAAGATACAAAATAGATCATGTCGAAATTGCCCTAACTCACATTGCCTAACCCTAAGTGCAAAATGAGAGAGAACCTCGATCCCTCTTAGGTTTAGTTGCAATAAGGCGCGAAAATTTCCCCCGTTTTGCGATGAAATGCACATCCCATTTCTAAATCTACCCTTCGTTGTTCCTATGTTACGGGTTATTACAGCCTCTCCCCCTTAACAGAAACTTCGTCCCGAAGTTAAGATTGGTACCTGAACATCTCGGGGTAGGACTTCCTGAGTTCTTCTTCCGTCTCCCAAGTTGCTTCTCGCTCATGATGATGTTGCCATTGAACTTTGCAATATTTGATTGCTCTATTTCTTAACTTCTTCCATTGTACTTCTAAGATCTTTTCAGGTCTTTCCACATAAGTTAGATCCGATTGCAATTCTATTTCTTCGTATGTGATAGGATCATCAGGTGCCTTCAAACACTTTCTGAGTTGTGATACATGAAACACATTGTGAACTTGACTTAGCTGCGCTGGTAAATCCAATTCAAAAGCTGTTCCTCGATTCTTACTGAGTATCTTAAATGGTCCTATATATCGAGGACTCCACTTTCCTTTCACTCCGAACCTCTTAAGTCCTTTCATTGGGCTAACCTTTAAATATACCATGTCTCCCACTTTCGGTTCCCAATCTCTTCTCTTTAAGTCGGCGTAACTCTTCTGACGACTCTGAGCTATTTTGAGCCTATCCCGGATCACCTCGATGACTTCTTGCCTCTCTTTGATGTAGTCCGGTGTAAATTCTTTGTTTTCTCCGGTTTCAAACCAACAAATTGGTGATCGACACTTCCTTCCGTACAATGCTTCGTACGGTGCCATCTGGATGCTACTCTGATAACTATTGTTATATGAGAATTCCGCTAAAGGTAAATGATCCTCCCATGAACCTCCAAAGTTCAGAGCACAGGCTCTAAGAATGTCCTCAAGTATCTGATTGGTTGTTTCGGTTTGTCCTCCGGTTTGTGGATGATATGCTGTACTGAAATCCAACTTGGATCCCAAAGCTTCTTGTAGTTGTTTCCAAAACGCTGATGTGAAAATTGAACCTCTATCTGAGACTATTTTCTTGGGTACTCCATGCTTACTCACAATGTCCTTCACATATATATCCACAAGCTTTTCTGCAGTATCCTTTGTATTTACGGCTATGAAATGAGCACTCTTGGTAAGCCTGTCCACTATTACCCATATCATATCCTTCTTCTTACTAGTCATTGGTAGACCAGTCACAAAATCCATTCCGATTTCATCCCATTTCCACTCCGGTATCTCTAGTGGTTTGAGTAATCCAGCAGGACTTTGATGTTCTGCCTTTACTCGCTGACATGTATGACATTCCGAGACATATTGTGCTATCTCCCTTTTCATGTTGTTCCACCAGAACATCTCCTTCAAATCCATATACATCTTAGTACTTCCTGGATGTATTGAATAAGGGGTTTCATGTGCTTCTTTAAATATGATTGACTTCACTTTGGAATCATCCGGTACACATATCCTCTTCTGGAAGTATAGGGAATCAAATTCCCCTAGATGAAATTCTGACGGTCTTCCTTCTCCAATCCTTTTGATTTCTTCTTGGATGAACAAATCATCCGCTTGTTTCCGGATAATCTCATACTTCAAGTCTGAATACATCTCATCCATAATCCTCATGGTTGCTACACTTCCCTTAACATCACCTTGAATAAACAAAATCTGAGCATCCTCTAGCTCTTTCCGAAGTTCCTTTGGAATCTCCCATTCCGTAGGTTGATTCTTCGTACTCTTCCTGCTTAAGGCATCTGCTACTACATTAGCCTTGCCTGGTGTATAGTTGATCGTAAGGTCATAATCCTTAATCAACTCTAACCATCTCTTTTGTCTCATGTTTAATTCCTTCTGAGTGAAGAAATATTTCAAACTTTTATGATCGGTGTATAACTCACATTTGGATCCGTATAAAAATTGTCTCCAACTCTTCAAAGCATACACAACTGCTGCTAACTCTAGGTCATGTACTTGGGTAGTTGTGTTCATGTGGTTTCAACTTGCCTTGATCCATAAGCTATTACCTTCCGATCTTGCATAAGAACACATCCAAGTCCATTCTTGGAAGCATCACAATACACCGTGTAATCCTTTCATGGTTCGAGAACTGCTAACACCGGTGCTGTGGTTAACTTATCTTTGAGTGTTTGGAAGCTGGCTTCACACTCATCTGTCCACTCAAATGGAGTATTTTTCTTGAGTAACTTGGTCATGGGTCCTGCAATCTTCGAGAATCCTTCTATGAATCTCCGATAATAGCCTGCCATACCAAGAAATCCTCGTATCTCCTTAGAATTTTTAGGTGATTTCCATTCCAATACGGACTGAACCTTGCTTGGATTCACCGCTATGCCTTCTTTGGTTATTACATGTCCAAGAAATTCAACACTATCTAACCAAAATTTGCACTTGCTGAACTTTGCATATAGCTGATGTTCTCTCAAAATTTGCGAAACTATCTTCAAATGCTTGGCATGTTCTTCTTTATCTTTGGAATAGATTAGAATATCATCTATGAACACTATCACAAACTTGTCCAAGTACTTCATGAATATCTTGTTCATCAAATTCATGAAAATTGTTGGTGCATTTGTTAGTCCAAATGGTACAACCAAGTATTCATGGTGTCCATACCTTGATACAAACGCGGTTTTTGGTACATCCTCCTTCTTGATCTTGATTTGATGGTATCCTGACCTTAAATCTATCTTTGAGAAGACTCCCGCTCCTTGAACTTGATCAAAAAGGTCTTGGATTCTAGGTAAAGGATACTTATTCTTGATAGTTACATTGTTGAAATTTCTGTAATCTCCACACATTCTCTTTCCTCCATCTCTTTTATCCACAAAAATAACTGGTGTACCCCATGGTGACACACTTTCTTGAATGAATCCCTTATGTTCTAACTCATCAATCTGAGCTTTTAGTTCCACTAATTCCTTTGGCCCCATCTTATATGGTGGTTGAGCTATTGGTGCTTGTGCACTGGAATCGGATCGATTGTGAATTCTATCTCCCTATCGGGTGGCATCCCCGGTAGTTCCTTAGGAAATACATCTTGAAACTCATTCACTACGGGAATATCTTCAATCCTCACCTCCTTCGAGACTATTGAGTTCCAATCCTATCTCCAACTCACTATACTTGTCTCCTTGGAACACTATTCGACCTCCAATGGAGTTGCGAAGTGATACTGTTTTGTCTCCACAGTTAATCACCGCTCCATTCTCTGTCAACCAATCCATCCCTAGGATGACAGATACTTCCTTCATGGGTATGATGAATAGGTCCGCGAAATACACACAGTCACATATGGTTAAGACTTGTGCTTCTTTCACGTGGGTTACTAAGATCGTTCCCCCCGCGGATAGAACAGTTATAGGAGTTTCTAACTTAGAACATCTAAGCCCGAATTTTTCCACAAACTCCAATGCAAGAAATGATGTGGTTGCTCCCGTATCAAATAATACTTTGCCAGGATGAGTAAGAATGCTTAGCGTACCTAAGACTGTTTGATCCAATTCTTCCGCTTGTTCCAAAGATGTGCAATTCAGCTTTCCATAAGGCTTTCCCCACTTGTTGTTGTTCTTGTTGTTGTAGTTGCGGTTGTTATTGTTGTTGTTGTTGCGGTTGTTGTTGTTTCCTCCTCGTCCTCCCGAGCTCTGTCCGCTCCAAGACGCCTTGTTTGGACAATCTGGCTTGATGTGTCCATCCTTCCCACAACCATAACAAATGATCATGGGTTTCTGACAATCCTTCTGCAGATGACCTCTCAGGCCACAATTGTTGCAGATGATCTGGTTGATTGGGTTCTGACTCTGACCTCCCCGGTTGTATTGATTACCAGTAGTAGGTCGGTATCGGGGTTTGAAACTCCGATCAGGTATTGGTTTACTAATTGGGTACTTCCTTGGCTCTATACGAGCCCTCTTCCTCCTGTCCTCTTGGACTTGCCGGTAATCATCCTCGAAAGTGATTGCCGAGTCAATCAGTTTCTGGAATTCGGCAGTCCGTGCCAACCTCAGTTGCATCTTCATGTATGGATTCATGCCTTTCATGAATCGCTTCTTCCTCTTCTCCTCCGTATCAACATCCTCAGGTGCATACCTGGATAGCCTGTTGAAATCCCGAACATATTGCATAATGGGTGCAGTATTCTGTCGTAGTTCTTCAAACTCCCTCTTCTTCAGCTCCACCACGCTGTCCGGAACATGGGCATCCCGGAACTTCTTCTTGAACTCCTCCCAGGTGAACACCTTATCTGGAGGGTGTACTGCTACAAGGTTCTCCCACCATGATGCTGCTGGTCCTGACAACAGGTAAGTAGTATATCTAATCTTCTCCTCATCGTTGCAACCAACGGTCTTCAGCTTCCGTTCCGTATCCATAAGCCAATCTTCAGCGTCCATTGGTTCTGGAGCTGATGTAAAAGGTAGTGGTCTTGCATTTTGGAAGTCTGATAAAGTTACTCCCTTGCCTTCATTACCCCTATCATTGATGACTTGGGTAAAGAAGTCTTGCATGTTCTTGCTTTGACTTTCCTGATAACACCTCCTATCTTCCTCCATTGCTCTCATATACTGTTGGAAGTCTGGGTGCATCATTGGGTGTGGTGGTGGTGGTGCATTCTCTACTCTAGCTGCTGCATCAGCCTCCTCTTTTTCTCTCGCCTCCCGCTCTCGTCGAGCCTCTTCAGTTTCAACTAACGCCATGTCCCCCTAGTCCTGTAACAAAGAGCGATTACTCATAATTACACCATGCAAATGTTTTCTGAGCTCAACTCATTGCCCAGAACTAGTCACACAATGAAATCAAGAAGCAAATCCGAAACAAACATTTATTATGCATATACTTTGTATATTACATAACATACACACTTATATTACAAGTGGTACATATAAACCACTTATTTGGCTCAAAGCCCAAGCCAACGGGAATTTAAAATACGTTCTATTACAATACCACATAGATTACTTTATTCTTCCTTGGAGCTCTACTCCTCGTCATCATAACTCGCCTCCGCGTACATCCCTGGGGTCCATCCGGTACAGCGGTTTGTCTTTCGAACCCCGTCCGGAATGAAGGTCCTTCCAGTAGGTATATAGTCTGAATCGGACGTGCCGAGACAGAGATCTGTCATGCCAAAGTAGCTGGATAAAGACTCATATGTATCCCCAGTGGAATACAGCTCACCTTCTTCTGCCATCCATGGAGGATTCCTACTCACTTGACCTCTCATCTTCTTCTTCTTCTTTTTCTTGGTTCCCGAACTCTCACCTACGACGTACTGGGATGTTTTGGGTAATCCCATCTCCAAATCTAAAGAAATGGAGTTGGTATCTTTCTCTTCCTGCCCAAAGCTTTGGTGAACGTTCTGGTTAACCGCGCCTCCTTCATCCTCTGAATCACAACTGATGGGTTCTCCTTCATCCCCATATGGTTCCCCGAAACGCCAACCAGTTGAATTCTCGATTGGTGACTCCGAGTAGTTTAGGTTTCTGGAATCATCTCCCCCATATCCAGATTCATATGATGCTGACACATGTGGATAGTGTGGGACAAAGTTGGGTGTGAGTGGATCTTTATGGGACAACTGGTCACTCAAATCTACATAGCTGTCTAAGCTAAAGAAAGGTGTAGTATGTTGTGGTTGTGCCCTCAGATCACGCATCCGAGTTTGGACTTTATCAGGGTCCGTGAACTCAGCTAGCATGTGGTCAATCTCACCCCTCATCTTCATGTGTAAAAGGTACATCGTGGTCAATAAAGACTTACAGCTATCCATGTGCTGTGCTGCAGCTTCAGGACTTCGTATGTGCTAACACCGGATGATTCGAGTAGGGTCCTCATCTTCCTCGGCATGAGGTATATGAGAAAACTCCGAACATAGCAGTTCTATCGACTTGTGCTGCCTTATCTCAAGGATTGCCTTGAATAGGCCCATGTGGTAGGCTGTGGTGATAGTTTTGGCTTCTCCGTATGGCATTACACGACTCATCGGCGGTTTTGTCGGTAGTTGGACCGATACTCTGCACTTGGCTAGGATTTCCCCATCATAGTAGGTATACTTGATAACGAGTATCCGTGGGTCACAATGAAGTTCCTTCGACATCCCACACGGGAGAGGCTGTGATTGGCCCATCATAATCACCAAGCCAACCCTCAACCTTCCTCAAAGTCCTCTTATGAAAAGAGTTCGCCATTATGGCTGTATACAAAAGCGGAATATTAGTAGTGATAATGCATCATAATAGCTATAATAAAGAATTATCGCACTAAAATATATGGTTTTTCTATTCTCATGTGAATAATCTCCATATTTCTAGAGAATCCTTTACTATTTCTACTAGACTCCTACAGGTTCCTTCCCTATACTAGGTTTTTTCCAACCTAAGGTCGCAACATTTGCTCTGATACCAGCTGCGGTGACCCACCATACCACTGCATGTTGTAGTATACAAGTCGTTGATATGATCTTTGTGAAGGGACTTCTTCACAAATTACCATATCCCTCAGAGTGGTACAACAGAAACATTGCAGGTCATAACACTCCATATATTATTACACACATTGTCTTAACAAGTTGGTATTCTCACGAGTCCTATGAGAACACCCTAAGATACTACTTAAGTACGATTACAACTTATAACCATATATAAAGGAGAGCTCAACAACTTATTTAAGTAAGTTCTACGCTGCTCGGCTCTATGATGCTAGGGTTCATCACTACTCCTCCACCTCCGTGTCATCGGGTCCGTAGACTATCCCATAGTCCACTCCTTCAACTCCGCCGGTAAGATCGAGGTTCTTCGTAGACCGAGCTCGTAGCTTCCTTCCGGTGCTCCATCGTTGATGGCCTCCACTTCCGGTTCACGATCTAGCAAGGGTGTCGAAAGAAAGTGAGTACGGAGGTACTCGAGCAAGTTCTAAAAGAGTAAAAAGGTGTTTTATGCACTAGCTACGACCATTGATCAGGAAATCGCAGGTCAATGCATGTTTCATAAACATTTCTTCAAAAGGTTTCTTTTATTATGAAAACTATGCCCGTCAGTCTTCACATGTTGACTAAAACTTCATGGAGTTCCTTTCCTGCCGCGTTTGCAGTTCCCTTCCCGGAACAAGGAGTGACAGCCACAATTTGATACACTCTGCAGAGGTGCGTTACTTTTCCCATAAGAGATTCCACCCCTTTTGCCATCCGCGAGGACTTGCCCCCGTTCACACTTCCTTTGGTGTGAGGCCAGGTATGAAAATCCAAGCCCACACCGCCTTCTCCGCGACTGCAAACCCACCCTTTTGTCCAACCGTACACCCCCAGTAGACTTCTCCCGATAATACGGCTTTACTCACGGTGTACTCCGGACAATCCTTCATAGATCGTAGAGCTTATCATCACTAATGGACGGGGATTTAAAAGGATATCCCAACCTATTGCGGCAGTGCCTCCAACACCCCACCGGCTCTACAGATCCATTGGCGTGCAGAAGGGAAAAGATACGGCTGGCTTCCCCAGAGCCATTATAGATCTCATGGTCAACGCGATTTGTACGGCGCTAGAATCACTCGGACGGCATTGGTAATTAATCCTAGGGTGATATAACCCATGCAATGGAACCTCCACCATATCAACACATACCATGGTTCCATTGCCAGCCACATAGTCATATTCATAGTTGGAAAGTAACATTTCATTTGCGATGCGGGAGTGATAAGTATATAGCTTTGCATTAAAGTAATAGAAAATACTCAAGTTGGTATGAGCAAGGGTGAACTTGCACATGTGATCTGCGAGATAGTGCGGTTCAATGCAGTTGATGGAACCTGGACCTCGGGTTACGTAAGAAGCATCATTGTCCGGTAAGGACAATGTTATAAAAATCCAAATAATGCAATCATGGATGTATTATTTTATGTTTAATCCCTTTACCCCGCTGAGTTATAGCAATTTAGGGTTGAGTTACGATTTATGTCTTTGACATTAACTTGCAATAGATTTAAAAGTGTAAATCATTTTAATTCTCATAAAGTACAATAATTCAAAGTAAAACTATTTGACTTGATGGTTTATTTTTCATTCCAAAAATAATTTGAAATAATAGAGTTATCTCTATATTTTCGGAATAAATAGGGAATAGAGTATCTTTCTTTGAGAAATACCTTTCTCAATAGAAATGACTTGGAATAGTAGAATTTCATTTTGAAATGTTTGAAAATAAGTATTTAAACTTATTTGAGATTTTTCCTTGAATTTTAATACAAGGAAATAATAATTTGAAATTCCAAATCATTATTTTAAATTCATCAATTTCATAAATTTGAATTTGTTTCTTAAATTTTATTTCATATTTTATTCTGGTTAAGAATAATTTTTCATTTACTAATCCAATTTTTAATGGATTTTTAGAGTTGTAGTTTATTTATTAAAATTGGTGAGCTTCTGGTCTTTTTCTAAAAAGTAAAAAGACAGAAATACCCCTGGCCCCTATTGGGCCAGCCCACTTAACTAAAGCCCAGCGAGAGCCCACTAAGGCATGTCCCCTAATGGGTCGGTGGCGCCGAAGCGGCCCACCTCGCTCCTCACTCGTCTCTCACACTCGCTCGTTCCTAACCCTAACTCTCTCGTGTCTCCCGTGGCGATGGCGTCGCCGCCATGGCCGCCGCCACTCTCCGGCCATCTCCATGCTCCCCTGCTCTCGCCACTTACCAAATCAGAACCGTCGCGCGAAGATCCACCGATCTGTCCGCGTGGTTTTCCCCATCTCTTCCTCTCCTAGTGGATCGCCCCTCTTTGGATCTCGCGGAGAATCGCCTTTGGCGATTGACGATCTCCGACGAGCTCTCGTCCTTGCCGACGGCGTGTGCGCCTCCAAGACTGACCTGGCGCAGGTGCTGCTCGCAGTACTTGTGCCATCGTCTCTGGTGCTCTGCTGCGATGGTGTGTTCGTGTTCGCCGGCGTAACGTCGGCGCCTACCCTGGCTTTGCAGCTGCTATGGCCGCGCGAGCACTGCCTCGCCATGCCCTAGCTTCTGCCACCAGGCGCGTGTAAGTTCTTCACCTCTTCCTTCTCTCCTTCATGTCTGTGCGCCACCCTTGCTACTGTACTTCTTCCTCCTCATGTTCTGTGGCTCTCTGGTGATCCTGTGATCACCCAGAGCGCTGCCATGGCTGCTTAGTCTGCCTATACCTTCATTTGCTGCAAGCCCATGGCCAAAGCACCAATTTACGAGTGCGGCCGGGGTTGCCTTGCTTGCTGTTCATGCTTTGCTTGCTTATCTGTTGCTCCTAGCCTGCTCTAATCTTGCTATGCTCTGCTGTGCTTGCTTAAGAGCTTGCTTTGTGCTTACTGGCATGTAATACTTGCTTGTCTAGGTGTACTGTGGTGCATCAGTGACACTTGTGTGTGCCAGTGGTGTTGGTGGAATGTTTCTGTGCTTTCTGTGTAAGCTAATGATCCGTTGGATCATTCATTGCTTGTTGGCTAGCTTATCTGTGTGGCTTGACTTGATTCAATTGATCCATTTGATCAGTTAAATGTCAGTGATGGCTTACTGATTAATTCTGTGGCTAAGTGATTCATTTTCTTTGTTGATGCTGATACTCAAGCATCACTATGCTGTTGCTTACTTGTGATGTTGCTCATTCAAGCTTACTGGACTAGATTCAGTAGCTATTATGCAGTGATTAAACTGTGTTGCCTTATATTATGCTACTGTCAGTACTAAGCATGGATCTGTGATAAATTCATGCTTGTATTTATCAAGTTATGATGAACTGCTTATGCAGTAATGATTTAAATGACTTGCTTGCAAATGAATCTGCTATTTATGATTGTTTAGCAAGCAAATAAATCTGAATCCATTCCTGGATAATGATGTGCTATAGTTGGCTTTCTTTTATTTGGTGCTAAGTGTGATGTGACCTCAGTAGCCTTGCTATTGATTGGTTGCTCACCTACTTAATTGGATCTTGTGGCTACTCAACCTTTGTTTGCATATTTGGGGATCATACTAGATATGAATGCCAATATGCTTGCCTGATGAAATCTAGGGTTTACTGATGGTTACTAGCTTAGGGTTTCTTGTGTAGTCCGAATTAGGCTGCTATTCATTGCAACACATCTACTGGTGTCTGTCTCCGCATATGATCTTGCTAGTGTGTGCATCTCGTGCATGATTACTAGCTTCGGTGTACAAGATCCGTATCTAGATGATTTCCATTTTTAGTGGCTTTTTAGACTAGCAGTAATCCTTGGAGAAAACCAAGTGATGATCTACCCACTTGAGCATCTGCTCAATCCCATGATTATGTCATGCATATATTATGGATCAGATCCCTTGGATCTGTCCAGGAACCTGGTATACCTTGTTCCAGCTCCAAGTATGAGATGTTTTGTTGTTGCGGACTTGGGGTTTTGTGCACAGCCCTTCACCTCCGGGTTCGGTTGATCTTCTCGGGTCACCATGATTCCTGGTGGCTAAGTGGTTGTGTGTTGGTGCTGTTGTTGAGTATGAACTGGATGAACTTGTGTTGGCTCTAGCTTCACCCTTACCCGGTGAATTATCTTATCGTCATTCGTCAAGGTTCTAGGGTTTGTGTTCTATTTATATGCTCCCTACTTCTACCCTGGCCATGACACACAAGGCCTGGTTACTTTGTGACTCACCCCTTGCATTGCCTTGCTTGTTGCTTGGTTAGCAACAGCCTTCATATGTTGAAACTTGAGCCCTCGTGGCTGCTCGGTTTTAGTCTGCTTGGTCTTAACTTGTGCTTGTCCAGGAATTTGGACAAGCACAAGTGTGCGATGACTGTCCAAACTGAATTTACGTGATTTGTGTTAACTGTCCAAACTGAAATTGCTAACACTTACATTCTGGTCTAGCACTTGTTATTTATGTTGCAGGTTTGAAGGTGAATATGACCATAAGATCATACTCAAGTCATTTAGTATAGGTTGTAGTTTAGAACAGACTTGTAATTTTCCTATTTTTATTTCTGTTCATTACTTCTCAATTCTTGTACCAAGAATATTGTAAAGACTTTGTAATTTGTGTTTATATCAATAAAGCTCAAGTTTTGTTTATGAGCTTTTGGTATTATGTAATGCTTATATCCTTAATTAAATGTTGTATTTGATATTCACTTTGAAATTCAAAGTGATTTTGAATTTATAACTTGTATTTGAATTATGAATTCATTACTTATTTTGTGTTATGTTTATTGTTAAAGGTTTTGACACTTATCAAATGCAATCCTTTCCCAAAGTAATAAGATACAAAAGAGATCATGTCGAAATTGCCCTAACTCACATTGCCTAACCCTAAGTGCAAAATGAGAGAGAACCTCGATCCCTCTTAGGTTTAGTTGCAATAAGGCGCGAAAATTTCCCCCGTTTTGTGATGAAATGCACATCCCATTTCTAAATCTACCCTTCGTTGTTCCTATGTTCTGGGTTATTACACGCCGTCGACATCATCGCCGTCCGTCCACCACGGTACTGCGCACCTCCATCACGCTCCTGCTCGCCACAGGCCATCATTTGCTGCGCCAGCACGCTCCCTAGCCTCGCCTTGACTTCGCCTACCTAGCCCTGCCCTCGCCTTGCCCTTTCGCTCATCAGAACAGCCGCGCCATGGTCGACCTCGCCGCACCCCCACGGGCACCCCTCGTCTCTATAAATAGAGCATCCCACTTCACTCTCTGAGCACACCACCTCGCTCCCCACCCTCCTCTCGATTGCGACCACCTCCGGCGCTCCCACAACCACCGCTGAACTCGCCGTCGTCGACAACCTCCAGCACCGCCGACGCCCAACCTCGCCGACCGCTGGTGAGCTCGCCCATGTCAAACCCTCGCCGCGGCAGTAAGCCCTCTCGCCGTCGATGATGATGAACGTGGATTGTTGGATCCCGTTCTAATCGTGCGGTCCACGATAGAACATACCGCTTCGGGTTTTATGAGGCACTGACAGGCGTGCCCCACCCTGTCAGGCGGCCTGCTCGCGCTGGACGCGCAGTTGGGCCAGCCCTCCTCCCTCTCCACCGTTTCGGCCCGTTAACTTTCCCGCGCGAGCCCAGTCATTTGAATTCAAATATTGGATTTAAATCAAAATTACTCACAGATGCTTTTTCAAAATTTAAATAGAATCAAATTGGCTAAACCAAATTTGATGAATTGCATATGGATGGAAATCTAGAGAAAAGATCTATCCAACCCCACTGGTCTCATCATGAAATTCTTTGCAGAATTAATGTGACAAAAATAACAAGGCAGGGACTTTTGCAACTTCAAACATTTATTAAAAATCAACTAGAAATGCTTTTGAATTGATTCCAACTCTCATAAATCACATTTCACATACACTACATGTTTATGTAAAAATATCACATGGTTACTTGGTATGATCATGGGCTAGAATAGAAAATTGCTCTATGGCTATTTCTAGTCAATTGATATTGTCCAAAACTGTTTGTTAAATCATATGAGAGGTTTATCTCATTTAAATCTTGTCATAAGTAACTCAACATGAGGTACTGACCATGGTCTACCAACCCTCATATTGAATTATTTGATGATATTAAATTATTAATAAGGTAGTATTAAATTGCATGAGGTATATTCCCTCATTTAAATCATTTTCCCAAATGATGATTATGAAGAGTTGACCTTGGTCAACATAGGTTCATATATTATTATTTGAGGAGATTAAATCTTTACAAGATTCAATGAGAGGAAATTATTTCTCAAAGAATTAAATAGAAACCCTAATCAATATTTGTAATGAGAGGAAAATATTTTTCTTAAGAAGAAAACAAGGACAACCAACCTAATAATATTGTGGTGATGCTAGAATAGCTTGTGTGCATCATTGGTGTGTTTAGACTAGCTCTTAAGAATTATTTGATGATTGTATACTTCGTATCCGTTTTTAGACGCTAGTACCGAGGAGTACCAGGAGGAGGAGGAGGTCTACTTCCAAGGAGAATAATACTACTTTGATCAGTACACCAACCAAGGCAAGCTAATATTCTTGCAAAGTGCAAAGCCCTACAAGAGCAAGGCATCACCACATTTTACTTTATGCTTAATGGTCCTATCCCAAGTTTTTTACTTTACAAGCTTTATTGAATTTGATTTATCAAAGTTACTCTTTGATTCATGATTCACTTGGTCTAGAGTAGCACAAGAGCATCAAAGTTAGCCTAGAGCAATCAAAGCTAGTTAGCACCCCTCATGACTAGTTGCTAGTGCTAACAAATAAAATTGACTACTCTAGATGGGAACATGTGAAATGAAATGACTTTGAAAGATTTTGAAGGTGAATGTGTCTTGAATGACATGATGAATTTGATAAAAACTTATGGTTGGGTTCGGATGCGATACCATTCCAATTTACAAGTACCCCCACAATACCTGATTATGGGTAGGGCTTAACTGGAAGTTTATGTGTCTTAGTATGGGTTCCCTCTAAACAAGCGTCATAGGGGTTATGCCGAGGCTGCCTCCGTTGAAAGTGAATCGATGTGAAATGACGTGAAATGAGGTTAATGTTCGACCCAAGCCCTGTGCAGTTCCCAGGCTGACGGTTTGTCTTCACTGGGAGGCCAAGCTCATGGGGAGAGGTGCCTATACTAGGATATGTAAGTGAAAGGTTATGGTTGATGATCCGCGTAATGAGTTACGATTATTGAGGGTTATCCCTGACGGATGTAATCAAATATTGTGGTACAAGTGTGCAACCTCTGCAGAGTATAAAACTATTCGAATAGCCATGTCCACGGTTACGGACGATTGGAAAGGCCATATTGTTCCGTCATCAGACCATTTTCAAAAATGTGACATATGACTTGTGAATTGAATTTGAAAGGTGAATGGTGACTTTGACTTGAATCACAACAGAGTTGTGGGAATGACACTAATGTTCCCACTTGAGTTAGTTAGCAAATAAAGAGGCTTTTACTAAATGTTTGTGAACTAAAATTGGCTTTATGCAAATAAACATAGAGCTTAGCACCCTCTTACTATAGTTGATAGTGCTTACACTAGTATTAGTTTGCGAGTACTTTAAAGTACTCATGGCTTGTCCCTGGCTATTCAAATGGCCAGACTATGAAGAGGAGAACCAGTACCAGGATGATGGACAGCAGGACGTCTATGATAACTAGGACTACTCCTGACGTCAACAGTTGCATGTGGAATAGATGGACCGCAACCGCTACTTCGCTTCCGCTATGTGTTTTTTAATTGGATCTCTAGATCCACCATGTTGTAAGACTGGATCATGTGATCCCTTGATGTAAGACAATTATGGTTTGTAATGAATGATACTCTGTGATATCAATCTATTATGTCTCGCAAAAACAATATTCCTGGAATTGTGATGTATGGCATAATAGGCATCTGGACTTAAAAATCCGGGTGTTGACAAGTTGGTATCAGAGCCATTGTTTGACCTTAGGAGACCCGAGTTAGAGTGGACGTCTGAAAAACTTAGTTTCAAAACCAACGAAGTGAATATTTATGAAAACTTATTCTCACTCTTATCCTTGAGATCTTTTCAAAAGAGAAATCCATACTCTACCTTTCTTTGTAAATTCTACATAAAATTTGGCACACTTGGTCACTTCTCTAACTTACTCATCGTCATTGCTCACAGATGGAGTACCAATGTGAGTCCTATCAACTTGGCCATGGAGGAGACCTAATGTTTGAGAAGGATCTGGAGAAACTAGTTGAATATCTAGGACGCCCGTATCCCAAGTTCTTTGGAGTGCCACTCAACAATCCATCGGGAGGACAACCTCGGTGGGAAGTTACTGCAGATATGAGAGGAAAGCTAGGATCCCCAATATGGGAAACCATATGGTTTTCTGTAACAGGGAACTCTTGGAAGGATGGAATAGCCAAAGCCATGCAGGAAGCAATTGCCCGTCGGTGTGGACAAAATGAGAACAAGATCAAGAACACTCGCTTTGTTTACTACCCAAGACATGACCCCATGGGAAGACCACTAACCATGCCACCGCACCCGGAGATGAACTACTATGTCGCATGCCTGGACTTCCTGCTTCACAAGACCCGCAAGGAGTTGGACAACGTCCGCGCCTTTCGCTAAGCACATTACCCGTGAAGAAGAAAAAACCACCATTACGGATGAAGAGTAGTATCACTAAAGCACTTGAGTAGGTGTGAGTTTGTATCTGTCCCCTTGTATCGTAGAGCGAATGAATGGTTCTTAAAACCAACGGTGTGTTAGCTTTGTAATGTTTGATGTTTGGTATGAATGAAAAAGTGTTGTTGGTTTGTACCCCCTCAACACTACTCAAGTTTTAAAAATTTGAACTTTTTCAAACATAATCCAAACCAACCATAGAAATTTCCCTCTTATCTTATCATCTACCTCCATATTCAGATGGCCCCACCAACTCGCAACAGCAGCCAGGACGCAATGATGCAACTGCTGCAGACCCTGATGGTAGATCGGGAGAATGAGAGAGCTGAAAGACAAGCCAACCTAGCTGCACTGCAACAGATAGCTAAGAACAATCAAGGCCATGGGAACCATGACCACCCAGGGTCAAAACTCAAGAACTTTCAGAACACCAACCCTCCTATGTTTAGCAAGACAGAAGAACCGCTCGATGCTGATGACTGGATCCAGACCATGGAGAACAACTTAGAGGTTGCGGGAGTCGAAGCCGCAGAGAAAGTCCTGTTCACCACTCATTACTTAGCAGGACCAGCCAGAGCCTGGTGGACAAGTGCCCGCGCAATGAATGTTGGACAAATGATGACCTGGGAAGACTTCAAGCTCAAGTTCAGTAAGTACCATGTGCCCCAAGGACTGATCAAGAAGATGAGAGACGAGTTCCGCGAACTCAAGCAAGGAAGGATGTCCGTGGTGGAATACCGCGACAGATTCCTCACTCTCTCAAGGTACGCCCCCGATGAGACCGACACCAACGAGAAGAGGAAGGAGAGATTTCTGAACGGACTGCACGACGAGATGCAGACTGTGTTAGTGAACATCCCGTTTGCCGACCAAGAAGCCCTGGTGGACTCAGCCATCCAGATGGAAGGAAAACTACATCAAGCCAACGAAAACCGCAAGCGCGGAATGATGAACCAGAATGGACCCAACAATGCACAGAAGTACCGCAACAATTCAACTGGAGGATTTGCTCCAAGACACAACAAGCCCCCTGCTCAGACGTACCGCCCAAACTACACCCAAAACAATGGAGGACCCCCGAAGCCCGGAGGCAACCACAACAACAACAACAACAGCAACCACAACAACAACAACAACCACCCCAATGGCAACAATAACAACCCCAATGCTGCCCCAAGGACTGGAAGCAACGCTGTTCCCGTCAACCCCAAGGACAAGTCAACTATAACTTGTTATGAATGTGGAATTGTGGGACACTACTCCAATGAGTGCCCCAAAAGGTTAGCAAAGACTTCCCCCCAATACCGCTGCACCTGTCCAGCAACAGCGCCGCTTTGCAGCTAAAAGGAACCAGAACAACCGCAACGGCCGCCTCTACCACATGAATGCCACTGAAGCCCAGGAAGCACCCCAGACCATGCAAAGAATGTCTCATGTTAACTCCTCTGCCCAATCTCTCTTAGGAACCTAACTTTTCTGAAAATCTCGGACGAGATTTGTTTAAGGGGGAAGGGTTTGTAACAGCCCAAATTTTAAAACAAAGAATAAAATGAATTTCCTTTTTCCAAATTTTGGAACCAACAAAAACTTTTATTAAACTAAGTAATATGCATACTATTTAAGCATGTAGGTGTGATCTTTGCCATGATAGTTGCTTGATATGTTGGAACATGTTTTCTAAACCCTAAACCTTACTCTTGTATTTTTCATCATCAAAGATAAAACAAAAGTAAAAAAAGGAATTAAATTAAAAAGAATAGGCCTATGTAAGCCTATGGCTATTTTTGCAATTAATCAACTATGCCATGTTCTACCTTATTAGATGGTTTGAAACACCTCAACAAACCCAACCTGTCATTTACCAACTAGATCTAAGGTGAAATAAAAAAGAAAATAAAATATGCATAGAGGCATATGTGGCACATAGCCATAATACCAAATTTTGACCTATGCCCTCATACCTTACCCAAATGGTTTGAAACCTTTGCCAAACTCAATCTAACACCAAATAAACCCTAGAACTTGCCTAAGTGGAACAAAGAAAGAGAAAAGGAGAAAATAAGAAAAATGCAATTCTTCACATATGAGGCTATGGCCATTTTTGCAAATCTTCAACCTAGACCATTTTGGCTTGCACCATTGGTTGGAGATGGTTACTAAACAGTTATAAACACTTTTGGAATCAAAGAAACTCAAATCAAATCAAATTTGAAATCAGATTTTTGCTCACATGCACTAATGGTCAAATCTGCCATTTTTAGCCTGATGCCTACTTTGAGCCTCTGTCTTAAGAGATTTTCAAACCAAACAAATCCAACTCTTTGCACCTCATCCAAGACCACATCAAGGTGAACAACTTTGGTAAAGCACACCCCTGCAAATTATTGCTAGATCAAAAGTTATGAGCAAGCAAAGTTGGAACTTTTTAACAGATTCTAGTTAGTGCCATTTTGAGATTTTCACAAAGCAATTTATTTTTGAACACCACCACCACTTTTATGTGTCTTTGATGATGTGAATCACCTCCACCAAATTTCATCCAAAATTTTGAAAATATCTTTCTTGCGGCCATTGTATCAAACACATTGTGGGCAGAATCAAACCAAATCAAAATTCACTATTCTGAATAGTGCCCTGGCTAAACTTGATCACCACTTGGTCCTCTCTTGTTCCCTGGTTCCCTCCAACCCTATGCTACTGATGCCCAACCCTAGGAATGGCCAGACATGGCAATGCCATGCCATGCCGGCCATGTCTCACCTTGCACCATGCCAACCCTAGCCTCTCTCCATTCTAGCCTGGCCAACCTTGTCTTCCAGCACCCCCTTGCTCTACTGAACCTAGCTGGACTGGCCCTGGTCGCAGAGAAACACCGCAGCGCACGGAATGAGCCATGCCCCGACGCGCCCAAGCCCGCCCGAGTACGTATGGACGCCGCCCACGGGCACGGCAGGACACGCGCCCGCCCCGATGATCACGACCTCCCCTGGACCCTGATGGCGTGTATTTCACAGGTTCGTTGGGCAACCCCAAGAGGAAGGTATGATGCGCACAGCAGCAAGTTTTCCCTCGGAAAGAAACCAAGGTTTATCGAACCAGGAGGAGCCAAGAAGCACGTTGAAGGTTGATGGCGGCGGGATGTAGTGCGGCGCAACACCAGGGATTCCGGCGCCAACGTGGAACCTGCACAACACAACCAAAGTACTTTGCCCCAACGAAACAGTGAGGTTGTCAATCTCACCGGCTTGCTGTAACAAAGGACTAACCGAATTGTGTGGAAGATGATTGTTTGCAGAGAAAATAGTAAAGAACAAGTATTGCAGCAGATTTGTATTTCAGTATTAAAGAATGGACCGGGGTCCACAGTTCACTAGAGGTGTCTCTCCCATAAGATAAAAGCATGTTGGGTGAACAAATTACAGTCGGGCAATTGACAAATAGAGAGGGCATAACAATGCACATACATGTCATGATAAGTATTGTGAGATATAATTGGGCATTACGACAAAGTACATAGACCGCCATCCAACTGCATCTATGCCTAAAAAGTCCACCTTCAGGTTATCGTCCGAACCCCTTCCGAGTATTAAGTTGCAAAGCAACGAGACAATTGCATTAAGTATGGTGCGTAATGTAATCAACAACTACATCCTCGGACATAGCGCCAATGTTTTATCCCTAGTGGCAACAGACACAGCACAACCTTAGAACTTTTCATCACTTGTCCCAGGTATCAATGCGAGCATGAACCCACTATCGAGCATAAATACTCCCTCTTGGAGTTAAGAGCAAAAACTTGGCCGAGCCTCTACTAGTAACTGGAGAGCATGCAAGATCATAAACAACACATATGTAATAACTTGATAATTAACATAACATGGTATTCTCTATCCATCGGATCCCGACAAACACAACATAGAGTATTACGGATAGATGATCTTGATCATGTTAGGCAGCTCACAAGATCCAACAATGAAGCACAATGAGGAGAAGACAACCATCTAGCTACTGCTATGGACCCATAGTCCAGGGGTGAACTACTCACTCATCACTCCGGAGGCGACCATGGCGGTGTAGAGTCCTCCGGGAGATGAATCCCCTCTCCGGCGAGGGTGCCGGAGGAGATCTCCCAGAATCCCCCGAGATGGGATTGGCGGCGGCGGCGTCTCTGGAAGGTTTTCCGTATCGTGGTTTTTCGCATCAGGGGTTTCGCGACGGAGGCTTTAAGTAGGCGGAAGGGCAGAGTCGGAGGGCTGACGAGGGGCCCACACCACAGGGCGGCGCGGGCCCCCCTTGGCCGCGCCGCCTTGTGGTTTGGCCACCTCGTGGCCCCACTTCGTATGCTCTTCGGTCTTCTGGAAGGTTCGTGGCGAAATAGGCCCCTGGGTCTTCGTTTCGTCCAATTCCGATAATATTTCGTTACTAGGATTTCTGAAACCAAAAATAGCAGAAAACAACAAGCGGCACTTCGGCATCTTGTTAATAGGTTAGTTCCGAGAAAATGCACGAATATGACATAAAGTGTGCATAAAACATGTAGGTATCATCAATAATATGGCATAGAACATAAGAAATTATCGATACGTCGGAGACGTATCAAGCATCCCCAAGCTTAGTTACTGCTCGTCCCGAGCAGGTAAAACGATAACAAAGATAATTTCTGAAGTGATATGCCATCATAACCTTGATCATACTATTTGTAAACATATGTAGTGGATGCAGCGATCAAAACAATGGTAATGTCACGAGTAAACAACTGAATCATAAAGCAAAGACTTTTCATGACTAGTACTTCAAGACAAGCATTAATAAGTCTTGCATAAGAGTTAACTCATAAAGCAATAAATCAGAGTAAAGGCATTGAAGCAACACAAAGGAAGATTAAGTTTCAGCGGTTGCTTTCAACTTGTAACATGTATATCTCATTGATATTGTCAACATAGAGTAATATAATAAGTGCAATATGCAAGTATGTAGGAATCAATGCATAGTTCACACAAGTGTTTGCTTCTTGAGGTGGAGAGAGATAGGTAAACTGACTCAACATAAAAGTAAAAAGAATGGTCCTTCAAAGAGGAAAGCATTGATTGCTATATTTGTGCTAGAGCTTTTATTTTGAAAACATGAAACAATTTTGTCAACGGTAGTAATAAAGCATATGAGTTATGAAAATTATATCTTACAAGTTGCAAGTCTCATGCATAGTATACTAATAGTGCCCGCACCTTGTCCTAATTAGCTTGGACTACCGGATCTTTGCAATGCACATGTTTTAACCAAGTGTCATAATGGGGTACCTCCATGCCGCCTGTACAAAGGTCTAAGGAGAAAGCTCGCATTTTGGATTTCTCGCTTTTGATTATTCTCAACTTAGACATCCATACCGGGACAACATGGACAACAGATAATGGACTCCTCTTTAATGCATAAGCATGTGGCAACAATTATTATTCTCATATGAGATTGAGGATATGTGTCCAAAACTGAAACTTCCACCATGGTTCATGGCTTTAGTTAGCGGCCCAATGTTCTTCTCTAACAATGTGTATGCTCCAACCATAAAGGTGGTAGATCTCTCTTACTTCAGACAAGACGGACATGCATAGCAACTCACATGATATTCAACAAAGAATAGTTGATGGCGTCCCCAGAAGCATGGTTATCGCACAACAAGCAACTTAATAAGAGATAAAGTGCATAAGTACATATTCAATACTACGATAGTTTTTAAGATATTTGTCCCATGAGCTATATATTGCAAAGGTCAATGATGGATTTTAAAGGTAGCACTCAAGCAATTTACTTTGGAATGGCGGATAAATACCATGTAGTAGGTAGGTATGGTGGACACAAATGGCATAGTGGTTGGCTCAAGTATTTTGGATGCATGAGAAGTATTCCCTCTCGATACAAGGTTTAGGCTATCAAGGTTATTTGAAACAAACACAAGGTTGAACGGTACAGCAAAACTCACATAAAAGACATATTGTAAACATTATAAGACTCTACACCGTCTTCCTTGTTGTTCAAAACTCAATACTAGATATTATCTAGACTCTAGAGAAACCAAATTAGCAAGCTCTAAGTGTTTCTTCATTAATGGGTGCAAAGTATATGATGCAAGAGCTTAAACATGAGCACAACAATTGCCAAGTATCAAATTATCCAAGACATTTTAGAGTTACTACATGTAGTATTTTCCAATTCCAACCATATAACAATTTAACGAAGAAGAAACTTCGCCATGAATACTATGAGTAGAGCCTAAGGACATACTTGTCCATATGCTACAGCGGAGCGTGTCTCTCTCCCACAAAGTGAATGCTAGGATCCATTTTATTCAAACAAAACAAAAACAAAAACAAACGAGACGCTCCAAGCAAAGTACATAAGATGTGACGGAATAAAAATATAGTTTCAGGGGAGGAACCTGATAATGTTGTCGATGAAGAAGGGGATGCCTTGGGCATCCCCAAGCTTAGACGCTTGAGTCTTCTTATAATATGCAGGGGTGAACCACCGGGGCATCCCCAAGCCTAGAGCTTTCACTCTCCTTGATCATATTGCATCATACTCCTCTCTTGATCCTTGAAAACTTCCTCCACACCAAACTCGAAACAACTCATTAGAGGGTTAGTGCATAATAAAAATTCACATGTTCAGAGGTGACACAATCATTCTTAACACTTCTGGACATTGCATAAAGCTACTTGGACATTAATGGGTCAAAGAAATTCATCCAACATAGCAAAAGAGGCAATGCGAAATAAAAGGCAGAATCTGTCAAAACAGAACAGTCCGTAAAGATGGATTTTATTAGGCCACCAGACTTGCTCAAATGAAAATGCTCAAATTGAATTAAAGTTGCGTACATATCTGAGGATCATGCACGTAAATTGGCTTAATTTTCTGAGCTACCTACAGGGAGGTGGACCCAGATTCGTGACAGCAAAGAAATCTGGAACTGCGCAGTAATCCAAATCTAGTACTTACTTTTCTATCAAAGACTTTACTTGGCACAACAAAACTCAAAACTAAGATAAGGAGAGGTTGCTACAGTAGTAAACAACTTCCAAGACTCAAATATAAAATAAAGTACTGTAGGTAAAAACATGGGTTGTCTCCCATAAGCGCTTTTCTTTAACGCCTTTCAGCTAGGCGCAGAAAGTGTATATCAAGTAATATCAAATGGTGGTGCATCTACAGCGGGGTGTGGATTTTTCTCAACCAAGCATAGTATATTAGAGGTGTAAGTTTTAGCGTCTCCCTTTTCATTAGTCTTGGGCTTGCTACTTTCATCAAACAAATTTTCGGGAACAAGCCAAGCATAGTTATGTTCTAGTGCATCATTCATAGCTAGGAGTTTACATGGTATTGGTGCTTTGGTCTCCCTACCATCATCAATATTATTAGTGTATCTTATTCTATCCATATCCATCTTTTCAAGGAGACTAACAAAATTGTTGTGAGAACCAAGCATATTAAATTTAGCAAAGACCTTTCTAGCCTCTCTTGCTAGACCACCAAATTCTCTAAGAAGGGTTTCTAAAACAAAATCTTTCTTTTCCCCTTCTTCCATATCACCAAGTGTAAGAAACATGTGTTGGATTATAGGATTGAGATTAACAAATTTAGTTTCCAACAAGCGAACTAAAAGCGCAGCAGCAATTTCATAAGTAGGAGCAAGTTCTACCAAGTGTCTATCTTCAAAATCTTTAACGGTACTAACATGGGTGAAAAATTCTTATATTGTTTCTCCCAATTATAGACCCGCGTCCTACTGGTATGTTTTTTGTGGTAAAATTAAAAGGAAACATGTTGAATCAAGTAAGTAAATGCAAGTATACTAATTTTTTTGTGTTTTTGATATAGAGTGCAAGACAGTAAATAAAGTAAAACTAGCGACTAATTTTTTTTGTATTTTGATATAATGCAGCAAACAAAATAGTAAATAAAGTAAAGCAAGACAAAAACAAAGTAAAGAGGTTGGGAAGTGGAGACTCCCCTTGCAGCGTGTCTTGATCTCCCCGGCAACGGCGCCAGAAAAAGAGCTTGATGGCGTGTATTTCACACGTTCGTTGGGCAACCCCAAGAGGAAGGTATGATGCGCACAGCGAGCAAGTTTTCCCTCGGAAAGAAACCAAGGTTTATCGAACCAGGAGGAGCCAAGAAGCACGTTGAAGGTTGATGGCGGCGGGATGTAGTGCGGCGCAACACCGGGGATTCCGGTGCCAACGTGGAACCTGCACAACACAACCAAAGTACTTTGCCCCAACGAAACGAGTGAGGTTGTCAATCTCACCGGCTTGCTTGTAACAAAGGATTAACCGAATTGTGTGGAAGATGATTGTTTGCAGAGAAAACAGTAAAGAACAAGTATTGCAGCAGATTTGTATTTCAGTATTAAAGAATGGACCGAGGTCCACAGTTCACTAGAGGTGTCTCTCCCATAAGATAAAAGCATGTTGGTTGAACAAATTACAGTCGGGCAATTGACAAATAGAGAGGGCATAACAATGCACATACATGTCATGATAAGTATTGTGAGATTTAATTGGGCATTACGACAAAGTACATAGACCGCCATCCAAGCTGCATCTATGCCTAAAAAGTCCACCTTCGAGGTTATCGTCCGAACCCCTTCCGGTATTAAGTTGCAAAGCAACAGACAATTGCATTAAGTATGGTGCGTAATGTAATCAACAACTACATCCTCGGACATAGCGCCAATGTTTTATCCCTAGTGGCAACAGCACAGCACAACCTTAGAACTTTCTGTCATTGTCCCAGGTATCAATGCAGGCATGAACCCACTATCGAGCATAAATACTCCCTCTTGGAGTTAAGAGCAAAAACTTGGCCAGAGCCTCTACTAGTAACGGAGAGCATGCAAGATCATAAACAAAACATATGTAATAACTTGATAATTAACATAACATGGTATTCTCTATCCATCGGATCCCGACAAACACAACATAGAGTATTACAGATGGATGATCTTGATCATGTTAGGCAGCTCACAAGATCCAACAATGAAGCACAATGAGGAGAAGACAACCATCTAGCTACTGCTATGGACCCATAGTCCAAGGGTGAACTACTCACTCATCACTCCGGAGGCGACCATGGCGGTGTAGAGTCCTCCGGGAGATGAATCTCCTCTCCGGCAGGGTGCCGGAGGAGATCTCCAGAATCCCCCGAGATGGGATTGGCGGCGGCGGCGTCTCTGGAAGGTTTTCCGTATCGTGGTTTTTCGCATCAGGGGTTTCGCGACGGAGGCTTTAAGTAGGCGGAAGGGCAGAGTCGGAGGGCCGACGAGGGGCCCACACCACAGGGCGGCGCGGGCCCCCCTTGGCCGCGCCGCCTTGTGGTTTGGCCACCTCGTGGCCCCACTTCGTATGCTCTTCGGTCTTCAGGAAGGTTCGTGGCGAAATAGGCCCCTGGGTCTTCGTTTCATCCAATTCCGAGAATATTTTGTTACTAGGATTTCTGAAACCAAAAACAGCGACAAACAGCAACGGCACTTCGGCATCTTGTTAATAGGTTAGTTCCAGAAAATGCACGAATATGACATAAAGTGTGCATAAAACATGTAGGTATCATCAATAATATGGCATAGAACATAAGAAATTATCGATACGTCGGAGACGTATCAGACCCCCTCTTCCGCCTGGACCTTCGTCACTGCACCAGGAACCCGCCAGACAAGGTCCCTTGCCCACGCGCGCACTGTCCCCGTCGACATCATCGTCGTCCGTCCACCACGGTACTGCGCACCTCCATCACGCTCCTGCTCGCCACAGGCCATCATTTGCTGCGCCAGCATGCTCCCTATCCTCGCCTTGACTTCGCCTACCTAGCCCTGCCCTCGCCTTGCCCTTTCGCTCATCAGAACAGCCGCGCCATGGTCGACCTCGCCGCACCCCCACGGGCACCCCTCGTCTCTATAAATAGAGCCTCCCCCTTCACTCTCTGAGCACACCACCTCGCTCCCCACCCTCCTCTCGATCTCCTCCACTCCTCTCCCAGCCACATTGACCACCAGAGTAAGCCAATTCGTCGCCGGAGCCCGCGGAACCGTAGCAGACGCCGCCGTCGATTGCGACCACCTCCGGTGCTCCCACGACCACCACTGAACTCGCCGTCGTCGACAACCTCCAGCACCGCCGACGCCCAACCTCGCCGACCGCCGGTGAGCTCGCCCATCTCAAACCTTGCCGCGCCAGTAAGCCCTCTCACCATCGACGACGATGAACGTGGATCGTTGGATCCCGTTCTAATCGTGCGGTCCACGATAGAACATACCGCTTCGGGTTTTATGAGGCACTGACAGGCGTGCCCCACCCTGTCAGGCAGCCTGCTCGCGCTGGACGCGCAGTTGGGCCAGCCCACCTCCCTCTCCCCCGTTTCGGCCCGTTAACTTTCCCGCGCGAGCCCAATCATTTGAATTCAAATATTGGATTTAAATCAAAATTACTCACAGATGCTTTTTCAAAATTTAAATAGAATCAAATTGGCTAAACCAAATTTGATGAATTGCATGTGTTTGGAAAGCTGGAGAAAAGATCTATCCAACCCCACTGGTCTCATCATGAAATTCTTTGTTGAATTAATGTGACAAAAATAACAAGGCAGGGACTTTTGCAACTTCAAACATTTATTAAAAATCAACTAGAAATGCTTTTTGATTATTCAATAAATCACATTTCACATACACTACATGTTTATGTAAAAATATCACATGGTTACTTGGTATGATCATGGGCTAGAATAGAAAATGGCTCTATGGCTATTTCTAGTCAATTGATATTGTCCAAAACTGTTTGTTAAATCATATGAGAGGTTTCTCTCATTTAAATCTTGTCATAAGTAACTCAACATGAGGTACTGACCATGGTCTACCAACCCTCATATTGAATTATTTGATGATATTAAATTATTAATAAGGTAGTATTAAATTGCATGAGGTATATTCCCTCATTTAAATCATTTTCCCAAATGATGATTATGAAGAGTTGACCTTGGTCAACATAGGTTCATATATTATTATTTGAGGAGATTAAATCTTAACAAGATTCAATGAGAGGAAATTATTTCTCAAAGAATTAAATAGAAACCCTAATCAATATTTGTAATGAGAGGAAATTATTTTTCTTAAGAAGAAAACAAGGACAACCAACCTAATAATATTGTGGTGATGCTAGAATAGCTTGTGTGCATCATTGGTGTTTTTAGACTAGCTCTTATGAATTGTTTGGTGATTGTATACTTCGTTTCCGTTTTTAGACGCTAGTACCGAGGAGTACCAGGAGGAGGAGGAGGTCTACTTCCAAGGAGAAGAAGACTACTTTGATCAGTACACCAACCAAGGCAAGCTAATATTCTTGCAAAGTGCAAAGCTCTACAAGAGCAAGGCATCACCACATTTTACTTTATGCTTAATGGTCCTATCCCAAGTTTTTACTTTACAAGCTTTATTGAATTTGATTTATCAAAGTTACTCTTTGATTCATGATTCACTTGGTCTAGAGTAGCACAAGAGCATCAAAGTTAGCCTAGAGCAATCAAAGCTAGTTAGCACCCCTCATGACTAGTTGCTAGTGCTAACAAATAAAATTGACTACTCTAGATGGGAACATGTCAAATGAAATGACTTTGAAAGATTTTGAAGGTGAATGTGACTTGAATGACATGATGAATTTGATAAAAACTGATGGTTGGGTTCGGATGCGATACCATTCCAATTTACAAGTACCCCCACAATGCCTGATTATGGGTAGGGCTTAACTGGAAGTTTATGTGTCTTAGTTTGGGTTCCCTCTAAACAAGCGTCATAGGGGTTATGCCGAGGCTGCCTCCGTTGAAAGTGAATCGATGTGAAATGACGTGAAATGAGGTGAATGTCCGACCCAAGCCCTGTGCAGTTCCAAGGCTGACGGTTTGTCTTCACTGGGAGGCCAAGCTCATGGGGAGAGGTGCCTATACTAGGATATGTAAGTGAAAGGTTATGGTTGATGATCCGCGTACTGAGTTACGATTATTCAGGGTTATCCCTGACGGATGTAATCAAATATTGTGGCACAAGTGTGCAACCTCTGCAGAGTATAAAACTATTCGAATAGCCGTGTCCATGGTTACGGACGATTGGAAAGGCCATACTGTTCCGTCATCAGACCATTTTCAAAAATGTGACATATGACTTGTGAATTGAATTTGAAAGGTGAATGGTGACTTTGACTTGAATCACAACAGAGTTGTGAGAATGACACTAATGTTCGCACTTGAGTTAGTTAGCAAATGAAGAGGCTTTTACTAAATGTTTGTGAACTAAAATTGGCTTTATGCAAATAAACTTAGAGCTTAGCACCCCCTTACTATAGTTGATAGTGCTTACACTAGTATTAGTTTGCGAGTACTTTAAAAGTACTCATGGCTTTGTCCCTGGATGGACAACAGGACGTCTATGATAACTAGGACTACTACTGACGTCAACAGTTGCCTGTGGAACAGATGGACCGCAACCGCTACTTCGCTTCCGCAATGTGTTTTGTAATTGGATCTCTAGATCCACTATGTTGTAAGACTGGATCATGTGATCCCTTGATGTAAGACAATTATGGTTTGTAATGAATGATGTTCTGTGATATCAATCTATTATGTATCGCAAAAACAATATTCCTGGGATTGCGATGTATGGCATAATAGGCATCTGGACTTAAAAATCCGGGTATTGACACTACACCACTGGGTTGATTCATCTTGGTATGCAATGTACCATGGATCATCGGCTTGCCTGACAAACTGTAACAATAATGGAAAAAGAACAACTAAAATCACTCTAACAGGCCATGGCGGCACTTCAAATTGAACGGTAGTACAGAGAGCATAAGCTAGATACCTGCACTTCCGACGAGGTAGGAGAAGTAGAACGTGGCCACAACATGATCGAATCCCCACCCTCGTCGATGTACCCGCTACGACTAGACATTGAGGACCATTTCGCACCTGCAAACTCCAATAAATTACGGGAACCGAATCGATTAGGGGGCGTGGGAGGCAGAAGCGGAGGTATTACCACGCTATACTACCAATTGGTGCGCGGAACAAATCCCGGTCGTCGTGGGCGGCGGATCTGCTTGCGGCGGACTTTCCTGCGGTGGGTACAATGTGTGCGGATGAAACAAGTGCTGGAGCCGTGGTTGACGTGCAGCGCCGCAGTCCGTCCGACACCACCAGGGGATAGAGCCGGCGGCGCGATGAGGCGCCAACGATGGATGCTCCGTCCGAGGGTGGGGAACAAGCTGCCAGTGGTTCTCCGATGACTAATGAGATACACAACACTAGGTTCCAGCCATGTTTAGCATAAGATGCACTTTAGATTAAGCTGCGAAAATAGTCACCTGATGGGTCTAGCTTAAGAAAAATTAATTAGCAAATTTTTTTGCTTCTCTCTAACTAAAAGCAGGGATATATGCCTTTTCACTAAGGGCGACCCCAGCGGTCATTGGCTGAGGCGGCCCCACAGAGCGGCTCTATATGATTTTCTCGAAATAAATAGACGACCCCAACGGTCATTGGCTGCGGAGGCCCCACAGAGCGGCAATATATGTATTTTCCTGGAAAATACACTACCCCACTGGTCATTGGCTGTGGCAGCCCTATAGAGCGGCCCCATTTGTCATTGGCAGCACCGCATATACAATCAGGAAACAAAATGTCCCACACGTCAGCTATAGATGGATGGCTGCACCGACGTGTCTCCTGACCCTACCCGTCAGCACGAGACGGACAGGGAGGAACTGCCCCTGTGCAGCCCCATCCGTCAGATTAACGGTCAAGGCCTTTGACCAAACGGCTACCGGTCGTTCCAGCACTTGTGAGTGTTTCAAACTAGAGGGAGGGGAAAACTGAGGAAAAGTTAAGCGGCTGAGGAAAACTGACCACAACTAAGGACCCGAGGGCACGAAAATAGAAAGCCCTAAATGATTTTATGATGATGGCTTGATGTGACCCCTGGCCTTAAATTGTTGAACATAGTTACTATGTAGCATGGTCTACCCATGGCCTTATATTACAATCACGAGTATATTAGTTGGACCATAGCCGTATTCAAAATCAATTCTCAGTCAAGCTACAAAATGTCCTACCAATCCTGAAATATTTTGGAAGCGCTTTTCAAAATGGATTTTCAAGATACATCATGATTATGATCGTGGTAACCGATTTTCAAGGTGATGATGACTTGATGTGATACTGGGCCATGCTAGTACGGTCTCATATTTTTGTATTACTTGGACTGCAGCCAAATTTGAAATCTCATTCCAGCGGCAAAACTTCCCACCCAAAAAATACAAATATTTCACATGCTTCCAATTTACCATTCTACCCTCGTAAATATGATAGCAATGTCCATGTATAAGTCGGTTGGTGGGGGGGTCAACCCGTCATTTTTTCGATCACCACCTCCCTAGCCCCGGAAACTCACCAAAAAAATTCATTTCCCTCAGTCCCTCCTCTGAGACCACCCACCGGAACTTTCCAAGTCCCTCTCTCTCCCACATCCACGACCACCGCACCGGAACATCCCCGCCGGACTTCCATGGCCTACCAGAGGCCACGTGATCCACCTCATCCGGATGTCTGTCGGAGCCGCTTCATCGACACTATGATCAACCGGACCGGATCATCCCCGCCGAAACTCGTAACCATATACTCATCCAGCAGTCTACCGCAGTCGCTTCAGCTGCGGTATCATCCACCCCACCAGAGCCGCTATGCCGGATCCATCGTCCACCGCATCAGATCTAGCTCACCGACACCGATGTGCATGAACCGGATCTGCTTCACCGCCGATGTGCATGATCCATACCTATCTTCTACTGTCGCTTTTCTACTGCTGCCTGCAAGTTCTTGTTTAATCTTGGGGGAACCTGTTTATGCAAACGACGCGCCGTTACATTTTTGCAGATGAGATGAGTAATCATGAAGTGTAATGGCCATCTCTCCAACCCCAAGTAGCACATGTAGTGTACTTCATCACCGTATCTATCAACCCCAGGAAGATCTGCAGTGACTCCCACAAAGTGCTTCTCCTAATGTAAGTCCCATGTTTTAGCGCCATGTTCTGGGTTCAGATGCTTGTCTCTCTGAAGCCCTTTAAATTCATTCCTAACTATGACACTAACACCCTGCTATTTTCTAGTTCATTGCTAACTTTAAGCGATTGAACATTTTGGTTTGCATTCCCTACTCTGTAGATGTAGCCATCATAACTTCTATCTTGCTCAGTCGTTGTTACAAAAATTATAGCTTGCTACTATTTTGTTTATGCCAATTTTGTACTCCCTGAACATGTTGGTTTGCATTCCCTATACTACATGTGATGCCATTTTTATTTCTATCTACTTTGTCGTAGTCTAACAAAGTAACTGACTACTATTAGTTCCTTCATGCTATCGCTCTACTATCCTGCAGTACAAATTTATTTAAAGTCGTCACACTAGCTACTTCGATAATAATTTTGTGTGCCATCGGGTTATTCAAAAGCTGCAACATTAACTCGCTTCTCTTACTTTAAATGGCACTCACACATGAAATGTTGAACATATTGGTTTGTATTCCCTCTTCAGCTCTTCTACAAGTTCACAGGTGATCCCACTATATTCTGTATCTGGTCCATCCTTAGCTCCAGCATTAACTATCCTCTGCGTGTTGCTCATTACAAATTTATGTCCGAAACATATTGATTTTCATTCCCTTCACTAGAAGTTCAGGAATGGTGTTGTTATAATTCCTATCTGTTTCATTCCTATCTATTACAGTAATATCCTGCAATTATTTAATTCATGGCCAATTTTAAGTAATTGCACATGTTGGTTCACATTTCCTGCTCTATAACTTTTGCCATCTTAACTTCTATTTGGATCATTGTTTGTTACAAAAGTAACAGCCTCCTATTACGTAGTTCGTGCCAAATTGAAGTCACTGAACATCTTACTATGCATTCCCTGTACAAGTAATACCATTATTATTTGTACCTAGTTCGTCGTGAGCTACTAAATTAACTGCCTCCTATCAGTTCATTCACTACCATATATGTGATGCCTGTTACGTATTTTAAGTCCCTGAACGCATTGATTAGCATTCCCTGCACAACAAAGTTCATATTATAATACCTTTACGGTTTATTACTAGCTATGATAGTAAAATGCTGCTATTATTTAGTTCATGGCTGCTGAGCGGGAAGTTGCCGTGGGAGTTAGAAATCCTTGTGGTGTAGCTATTCTTCAGTTCCCCGGCAACGGCGCCAGAAAAAGTCTTGCTGGTGTGAAGTTCATGAAGGAGAATTTATGCGCAACGTTGAGTGGAACCCCAAGAGGAAGGTATGATGACCACAGCAGGAAGTTTCCCTCAGTAAGAAACCAAGGTTTATCGACCAGTAGGAGAAAAATGTTCTCTCCCGAGGTGTTGCGAACCAACTCGTGGCAGGGCGCACTGCCGGCGTCAGCAGCAACGTGGAGACCTGCACACAAACAACCAAGTACTTTGTCCCCAACTTTCGGCGAGGTTGTCAAGCTCACTGGTTTTGCTGAAAACAAAGGATTAAACGAACCGTGTGGACGAAGAATTGTTTGCAGAGAACAGAACAGGAAAATGTTGTAGAAGATTGCAATTAAAAGAAGAAGGACCGGGGTCCACAGTTCACTAGAGGCGCCTCCCCAATAAAATAAATATGCTGGGTAAACAAATTAGAGATGGACAATTGACAAATAGATATTCTACGCTAATGGTTGGTGCAGAATACAGGCTATGAAAGTATGCGGGCATTACAATAATATACATAGATCGTAATCCAACTGCATCTATGACTAATAATCTACCTTCAGGATTGCATCCGCGACACCCTCCAGTATTAAGTTCCAAGCAACGGACTATCGCTTTAAGCAATGTGTGTAAATTAAACGATGAAACTACCCTTGAATAGAACACCGTTATTTTCTCCCTAGTAGTAACAACAAATCTACAACCGTAGAGAACAAGGTCACTTCCCATGGTTAAATAGAGGCATGAACCCACTATCCAGCATAATTAAATACTCCCTCTTGGAGTCGCTAGCATCTACTTGGCTAGAGCATCTACTAGAAACGGAGAGCATGCAAGATCATAATAACATAATACATAATCTCAACCAAAGCAATCTCTCTATAAATCGGATCCACATCAAACCAACATGTAGCAATTACAAATAGATGATCTTGATCATGTTAGGTAGCTCACAAGATCTATACATGAAGCACAGCAAGGAGAGGACATCCATCTAGCTACTGCAATGGACCCATGGTCCCGTGGAGGACTACTCACGCATCACCTCGGATGAAGACATGGCGATGTAGAGGCCTCCGGTGGTGATTTCCCTCTCCGGCAGGGTGCCTGGATGGACTGTAGAACCCTCCCGAACTAGGGTTTCGGACGAGGCGCCAGTACAAGGGCCAGGCACGGCCAAGGGTGGGGTTGCGCGCCTGCCCTGTGTACTGCCACATGGCAGCTCTCATGCGCGTGTCCTTCTGGCTCCGTCTTCGTCCCGGAAAAATAAGACTCTGGGCTTTTGTTTCGTCCAATTCCAAGAAAATTTCATGTACAACTTTTCTGAAACACAAAAACAGCAGAAAATAGGAACTGGCACTGCGGCACTGCGTTAATAGGTTAGTCCCAGAAAATGCTAAAAAGTGTGGAAAAGTGCACATAAGACATATAAGAGTTGTAACAAAACAAGCATGGAGCATCAAAAATTATAGATACGTTTGGGACGTATCAATGGCCAATTTAAGTAATTGAGCATGTTGGTTTGCATTACCTGCTCTATAGTTGTTGACATTATAACTACTATCTGGTTCATTCTTTGTTACAAAAGTAAGTGTCTTCTATTATGTAGTAGTTCATGTCAATTTGGAAGTAACAGAACATGTTGGTCTGCTTTTGGTGCACTGCAAATGTTACAACTATTGTATCTATCTGGTTTGTCATAAGCCATGCCAGTAACTGCTGCTCTGGTTCAAGTACATGTACCTTTCGTATTGCTATAGGCTTGCTCGTGTATATATATGCATGAACACACATTCTTGAGAGATTCCAGCCACATATATAGTGTAATTACTATTTTCGGTGTTTAATGCATGAATACCACTGGGATGAAGGGAGTACATACATATTGTTTATCATGCTGGAACTCGAATGTGCATGACTGATCGTGTCTTGATGCAGAGTAATAAAAAACTCCGTTCATAAATAAGGGCAACATCGGACATCTTCAACGAGTGTATCAACATGGGGAGCTGTATGGGACTTGATAGTAGTAAGTATGTTGTTTTATTCTGACGTGCTCGGTTATATAAGCCACAAAATAATTCGATTAATTGTTTATCTTGCACTATCTCATCTGCTTAATGATTAGAACATCACATTTTTTATGTTGGTATAGATTATACACATCAAAGGAAGCTCATAGCTTATTATTTGCCATCGTCCACATTAAAATGTTCTGGATGTTGCTATGCATTACAATGATCTTGTTATGCATTACTTATTGGTATTCTATATTAGCCCCATACCGGTAGACTATCTGTGTGCATTACAATGATCTTGTTATAACGAGGAAATGGTGAGTTCCAAATTCTTTGGCAAACAACATTGTAGTGTCTTTGCCTTTCCATTGTTGTTGTCTTAACTTGTAATGTCTTTGTTTCAGATATATGTGGTGCACGGACAACATAAAAGATTGCAGAATCCCTGCATTGTATTGCTAGGTTTAATTACCATTCAATCTCTCTAGGTTCTGTTATATTTTTTCAAAAGCCTTGCAGCTGATGTAATATTTTTTCAAAGCCTTGCAGCTGAGGTAATATTTAGTTAGTTTCTATGGTTCTTTCGCTCATTCTTTCTATGGTGCTTGTGGTAAGTGAGGCTATCCGACTGAAATCATGTGCTGCATAAATATTCTCAGTATGTAACCGGTCGTTGTTGGCGTAATCTAAATCACAAATTCCCATATCGGCAATGGCCCAATTAAGCGAAATCACATATGGGCCAGCCCGCTAAATCCTAAAGCGCCTAACAGGCCGTCATGTTAACATAGCAAATCGCAGATGGGCCGGCCCAACAAGTAACAACGGTCTTCACGCACCTCGGCCCAACAAGACTATTGGGCCTCACTAGGCCCACATATATTATGTAGTGGGCTAATGGGCTGGTCCACCAACTAAACGGGTCGGCCCACTTACTTATTGGGCCAACCCAATTGATTTAAGGTGGACCCCACTTACTAACTAGGCCGGCCGATAACAGGAAAGTGGGCCCCACGTGCTTATTGGGCTAGCCCACTTGCTTTAAGGTGGACCCCACTTACTAACTGGGCCGACCCGATAACATGATAGTGGGCCCCACTTTTATTTTGGGCCGGCCCAGTGGCTTATTGGGCCATCCCACTTGCTTTAAGGTGGACCCCACTTACTAACTGGGCTGGCCCGATAACAGGATAGTGGGCCTCACTTTTAGTTTGGGCCGGGCCACTACCATATTGGGCCAGCGCACTTGCTTTAAGTTGGAACCCACTTACTAACTGGGCTGGCCCGATAACAGAAATGTGGGCCCCATCTGTTGACCGGTCAAACAAAGACATTTGGCCCGGCCCACATGCTTATTGGGTCGGCCCTGTTTGCCTGTTGACCGGTCAAACAAAGACATTTGGCCCGACCCACATGACTAGTGGGCTAGCCCTTTTATCGTGTTGACCGGTCAAATGAAAACATTCGGCCAGGCCAACCTATTCAGTGGGCCCGCCCAGCTATCGTTTGACCGTTCAAATGAAGGCATTCAGCCCGGCCCACGTGCTTAGTGGGCCGACCCATTTAAGTTTTGACCAGTCAATCTTAGAGGTTCGGCCCGGCCCACATACCTAATAGACCAGCCCAGTTATATAGTTGACCGGTCAAACTAAGTCAACTGGACCGACCTGCAAACTAAATGGGCTGGCCCGCTTAAGGCGTGACAGGCCTTGTGTGGGCCTACCATCTACCACGGGGTTTCAGCTAGTTAACGGCGTTAACTGATAGTTAACGGCATCTTCCATGTGTCAGTTTGCATGATGTCAGCAATCAACGTCCCCCCGAAAACTCTTCTGCAACTGTCCGATTTTCCGTGGCCGAAGGGCGCCCAAACGCGACGCACCGAAAAAATCGTGGTAGGCCTTTGCCTGACGCAGTTTGGACCACAGAACCCATATCGTCGGCTTAGGCCCATAGGCGACGAAGATGGGGCCATACCTGACGAAAATTTGACGTTGAGGATCTGAACTTTTCTTGTAGTGAAACATAGCAGGCTTCTTAACTTGTATCATCTTTCTAGTGGCTAGTTATATAGAGTGCTAGTTTGTTTTGGTTGGGCCAAATGATGATTAAATCCTATTTATCCAATTTTTTGTTGATGCAATATCTTGACTTGGTTGTGATAAGGAATAGATCCTTGGATCTGTTCTTGGGCATGGGTATACCTTTCTCCAACGCCTAGACAAAATAGTGTGGTTGATGTGGTGGTTCTTGCTGTTGACTTGTCCTTCACCTCCTAGCTCCTCCTGCTTGCTTGAGCTAGATGTATGCTCCATCTGGTGGTTGTTCTTGGTGATGAACATCTATGAACATTTGCTATTGTTCTTGGTTTTTATGTGAACGGATGTTACCTTCTTGTCGATGGATATGTGTTCTAGTTGTGATGTGGTATTTATACCCTGAGCTAATGGCTCCCTGGTCGACACATCCCTGATGACTAAGTTGTGTGTTTCATGCTTGGTAACTTGAGCTTTGCCTTGTAAGCTGCTTGATTGTGGGGGGCTGAATCATCTGGATCAGATCGGGCAGTTGATGATTATCATCTACGTGCATTGTTTATGATCAATGGCATTTGATATTTGTTCAGATTACTTGGAGTTCCTGTTTGGTTTGCAAGTGTTCAAAATGAAGAAGTTCTAGAAGTAAAGATCAAGACTTAGACTAGGTTTAGTTTAGGATTTTCATTTATGTAACACCACTTGCAATCTTCGTTTTATTTGTTTATTTATTCATTCTTGTATTATATAAAGGATAATGTAAAGACAATGTAAATAAGCTGTATATCAATAAAGCTAAATGTTTTCTCTATTGAGTTATATTCTTGTAATTTTGGACATCCAGATTCTTATATGCTTATTTGAATTCCAATACAGGATTATTTTATATTCTCATTTACAAATTCTTATTTGAATTTTTATTGTGCATTTATATTCCAATTTGAATAATAATCACATTAGTAATATTTTATTGGAAGATTCAAATTCAAATTAGAACCTCATTTCAAATTCCCCCTCTCAAAACCCTAAGTTCAAAAGAGATCATGTCGAAGTTTGTCGCACTATCGCAACCCTAAACCCTAATGTCAATGTGAGAGAAACCTTGATCCCTCTTAGGTTTTATGCATTTAAGTGCAAAATTTCCCACATTTTGCCATGAAATGCACAACCCTTTTCTAAATCTATGTTTGTTCTAAAACCTGAGATGTTACAAAATGGAACCATGAGCTATGTAATTCATTATACCGTATACCGGGTATCCAAGAGGACTTGAAGGGTATAGTGACTCCAATTGGATTTTAGATGCTGATGAAATGAAGGCCACAAGTGGTTTTGTCTTCACTTTTGGTGGTGGCGTTGTTTCCTGGAAGTCTTGCAAGCAGACCATCTTAACGAGATCAAGAATGGAAGTAGAACTCAGAGCATTTGATACAACTATTGTCGAAGGTTTTGTCTTCACTTTTGGTGGTGGCGTTGTTTCATGGAATTCTTGCAAGCAGACCATCTTAACGAGGTCAAGAATGGAAGCAGAACTCAGAGCATTTGATACAACTATTGTCGAAGCGGAATGGCTTCGTGAGCTCTTGACGAACTTGCCAATGGTTGAAAAACCATTACCAGCTATCCTCATGGACTGTGATAATCAAACTGTGATTGTCAAATTAAACAGTTCTAAGGGTAATATGAAGAGTTCAAAACATGTTAAGAGGAGGTTGAAGTCTGTTAGAAAACTGAAAAACTCCGGAGTGATAGCATTGGATTTTGTCCAAACGGCTAAGAATCTGGCAAATCCCTTCATAAAAGAACTATCAAGAAACATGATAGACCTTGCATCGAGGTATATGGGTTTGAGACCCACGTGAGTTGCCGAGGGGGTAACTCAACCTACGTGATCGGAGATCCCCTCACTGAGTTGAGAGAAAATTTATATACTCTCACTCCGCTACAGATACAAAACTCTCACATAGTTACTATAAGGCAGGTTGACAATATCTTAATGTGTTATGTGCGGCTCTTGATGAGCGAAGACATTGTCCTACAGGTGTCGAGGCGGTTCCTCGGCAATGCCCACCATGAGGGGCTTGGGTTTTTAGAGAAAGGCGACGACGGAAGTTCCGGGAGCGAGGCGGTACACGACGTACCCAGGTTCACGTCCCCGCGGTGGAGGATCGCTACGTCCTGCTAGCAATCCACTATATGAATATATAGGTACAGGGGGCCGCCATAGGCGGAGTTGTTGGATCTAGTCTAGTTCTAATCCGCGGGTTGCGGTTTCTAGGCGTGTCGCCTCTATGATTACGTTTCTGATTGTCCGTGCCCTAAGGGGTGCCCCTGCATGGCTTTATATATCAGCCAAATTAGGGTTTACAAGAGTCCTAGTAGGATTCGTGTTGGAGTCTTCTTTCCTTGTAGTCCAAGTTGATATTCCTTGCGGGTCCATCTTGTCGAGTCCTTGTGCTAGTTCAGCTTCATAGTTTGCACCGGGTATGGCAATGTCGAGTACCCGAAGGGTTATGCCCACGTCAGTAGCCCCCGAGTGTCTGGCCGAAGTGAAGCTTCGGGCAGGGACTAAAGTTGTCTTCGCCGAATGACTTGATCATCTGTTGAATCTTGTGCTTGATGTAGAGTCGAAGTTGCTTTTGGTCGGGTGCGCGAAGCGCTCCCGATAGGAGTAGCCCCGAGTCTATGGGCGGGTGCTTGCAGCCACGCATAGACTCAAGTTGTACTACTCGAAGATCTTGATTGTTGATGCCGATGTCTTCAACTTTATTCTTCTTTGTTGGCGAGGTTGCCATATTTTTTTATCGGGTGCGCAACTAGCGCTCCCGATGGGAGAAGCCCCCTACCCTGTAGATAAATATGAAATAGTTATGTATAGGGTGTAAAAAATGCTAAGTAAAACACCGTAGACTTTTTCAAGTTCCGAGAACTTGATGCCGATGACTCTGGTGATGCCATAGATAGAGGAGTTGATGATTCAGATGATATCCCAGAGGAGCCGATGATTGAGATGATGGCCCTGAGGAGACGATGATTGAGATGATGGCCCAGAGGAGCCGATGATTGGGATGATGGCCCAGAGGAGCCGATGATTTAGATGATGGCCCTGAGGAGCCGATGATTTAGATGATGGCCCAGAGGAGCCGATGATTTGGGTGATGGCCCAGAGGAGCCGATGATTTAGATGATGGCCCTGAGGAGCCGATTATTTTATCGGGTGCGCATCCAGCGCTCCCGATGGAAGTAGCCCCCGAGTTTGGGCACTGATGCTTGCAACTGTGAATAGACTCAAGTCGAGCAACCCGATGTTTACAGTTTTCTTCAGGTGCCGTTGACACATTGTTGTTTATTTCAAGGGGCAAAATGCACCTTGAGCATCGTTGATGCCATTGTTTGTAATTTTTTTGGTAGGTACATGTATATGCACTTTTACCATGTCAATGCCGTTGGCAAATTTTGAAGGAGCAAATCTTAATTGCCCGTTTAAGCGTATGTGTATTCGTTGGTCAGCAAATTGTTTGACTGATCAGCTCGTGTTGCAGGTCTTGCTAAACCCGTTGTATGTGCAACTTTGCTTTCAACCGATGCATGTCTTGACCGTGGGTCGTTTTCGTACGTGTTTCATGATCCTTGCTATCTGCGGCACTCTTTGAGGCATCTATAGCAAAGGAAAAGAGCAAGGTCCCCGTTACTTCATAATCCTTGCTACTTGCGGCACTCTTTGAGGCATCTATAGCAAAGGAAAAGAGCAAGGTCTTCGTTGCTTCATGATCCTTGCTATTTGCGGCACTCTTTGAGGCATCTATAGCAAAGGAAAAGAGCAAGGTCTTCGTTGCTTCATGATCCTTGCTATTTGCGGCACTCTTTGAGGCATCTATAGCAAAGGAAAAGAGCAAGGTCTTCGTTGCTTCATGATCCTTGCTATTTGCGGCACTCTTTGAGGCATCTATAGCAAAGGAAAAGAGCAAGGTCTTCATTGCTTCATGATCCTTGCTATTTGCGGCACTCTTTGAGGCATCTATAGCAAAGGAAAAGAGCAATGTCCCCGTTGATTTTGCATCATAGCACTAGTAGTTTCAGAGGCTTTTTTAGAGTGCAATCTCTGGCGTATTTTCCATCGCACCGACGTTCGTTGAAATATACGAACAAGGTTCCTGAGGATGTAGTTCGGGTGTCCCGAGTTACTGCAATTCTTCAAAACTTGAGTCTTCATGTCTTCTCGGGTTCCAGCGTACCGGCGCTCCCGATGGGAGTAATAGTCTTCAAATCTTCTTGGGTTCTAGCGAACCGGCGCTCCCGATGGGAGTAATAGTCTTCAAATCTTCTTGGGTTCCAGCGAACCGGCGCTCCCGATGGGAATAATAATCCTCAGGAATCTTCTTGGGTTACAGCGAACCGGCGCTCAGCGAACAGGCGCTCCTGATGGGAATAGACATAATAGTTGAAGATCTTCCAGGAGCTCCCGAGTAATTCCAGCACACCGGCGCTCCCGATGGGAGTAATAATTCCAGCACACCGGCGCTCCCGATGGGAGTAAGGAGTCTTCATATCTTTTTGAATTCTAGCACTCCCGAGTAGTTCCAGTGCTCCCGAGAGTGCATCAGGAGAAGATATATCCAGGGCCGAAGAGGATAAGTCCATCGAGTAATCATAAATGATGAAGCCATTGACCCGAGGTAGTCCATGCGGCGGGCGCAGTCGAAATAATTCCGCGGCCAGAGAAGCCGAAATAATTCCGCGGATAGAGATAGTCCATGCGGCGGGCGCAGCCGAAATAATTCCGCGGCCAGAGAAGCCGAAATAATTCCGCAGCCAGAGAAGCCGAAATAATTCCGCGGACAGAGATAGTCCATGCGGCGGGCGCAGCCGAAATAATTACGCGGCCAGAGAAGCCGAAATAATTCCGCGGACAGAGATAGTCCATGCGGCTGGCGCAGCCGAAATAATTGCGCCGCCAAAAAAGAAGTCCACGCGGCGCCTAGCTGACGTGAGCGATGAAGAGAACGCGGTTGACATAGCCGATCCGCTGCGGGTGAGCATCCGAATATATCGGTTCCGTAATGTCGGGTCCGTGGCAAGCGAGCCCCCGAGTAAGAAGAGTGCGCGATGGCGGGCGCGGTCAGCCGAGCAGGGCAGTCGACGGGCGAGCTCCCGAATATATCAAGTCCACGATGCAGCAAACGAGCTCCCGAGCGTGGTGACTGTGCGCGGTGAAGCAGTCGAAGCTTGTTCCGATCTGCAGTCATATTACAGCGCAAAAAACTGTGCACAACTAATAGTACGAGCCCAAAAATATTTGGCTAAAAATAAATTTTGCATGTAGTAATTAACCGGAAGTATAGCACCTGATATTTTTGTATCGGTCGCCCATCGTTGACGAGCTCGGATGGCTTGATCCATGTAGGGTAGTAGCAGTCGGTGAGGTGGATCCGAAATAGCCGCCCGACGCCAGATGCTTTTGGATTGATTTCGTTTCTTGTGCTTACTTATACAGTATCCTTTTCCATCGAACGGGCGCTGATTCCATCGGCAGACTCCAAACTGATTCGGCTGGTCACTATTCGCAGCTTCGGCTGTGGTGCGTTTGTTGAGACGATCGTTTTTCATTACGCCAATTGAGGAACGGGCCAGCACTGATTCCTTAACTCCTTCACGAAACTTGATTCCGCCAACTAATGGATTGTCTCTTCCCGATCAATCGTGTAGGCCAGCGATTGATTCTTTTATCTGATCCGCCTGACTATTTGATGAGTGCCTGCGAATAACGCGCCGGCCACGCACGGAATTTTTTCAATGGCGCGGCTGTACCGTGCGCAAGATTGGATCTGGATTTCTTTTTCTTGATGTTCAGTTTCGTTGATGACGAACTTGACGGATCTCGCCCGGATGATAGAATCCAGTCGCCGCGTTTCCCACAGACGGCGCCAATTGTCGAGGCAGTTCCTCGGCAATGCCCACCATGAGGGGCTTGGGTTTTTAGAGAAAGGCGACGACGGAAGTTCCGGGAGCGAGGTGGTACACGACGTACCCAGGTTCACGTCCCCGTGGTGGAGGATCGCTACGTCCTGCTAGCAATCCACTATATGAATATATAGGTACAGGGGGCCGCCATAGGCGGAGTTGTTGGATCTAGTCTAGTTCTAATCCGCGGGTTGCGGTTTCTAGGCGTGTCGCCTCTATGATTATGTTTCTGATTGTCCGTGCCCTAAGGGGTGCCCCTGCCTGGCTTTATATATCAGCCAAACTAGGGTTTACAAGAGTCCTAGTAGGATTCGTGTTGGAGTCTTCTTTCCTTGTAGTCCAAGTTGATATTCCTTGCGGGTCCAGCTTCTCGAGTCCTTGTGCTGGTTCAGCTTCATAGTTTGCACCAGGTATGGCAATGTCGAGTACCCGAAGGGTTATGCCCACGTCAACAGGGCGATCTTTGAAGAACATACCTATATGAGTGACACTGCTGGTCACAATATGGAATATTTGGGTGAATCTATAGTAAGTTCATGAAGTGCCGAAGAGTATGACTTATAAGCTCCTCCTGAGGGAAGGCTATGGCAACCTAGTACTGTGTCGGCATCGAGTAAAACTAGCTTGCTGCACAAGACTGACAATTTAAGGCCCAGTCCATTGTTTAGTTGTAGTCAAGCGTAGCTCTTTGAATAAGTGGAAGTTCACCTTAACAATATCCAATGAAGTGAAGGTATATTAAACAATGATTGGAACTAATTTTTCGTCTGATGTGCCTCTGAGATCTGGCGGGGGATTGATGGATGTAGATGGGTTGCAACCCAATAAGTCAGTCCATATAGGCTACAATTCCTGAAATCTCAAGGCCCATCACGTTGGCAGCTTCGGGATAGGCTTGGGAGGAAAAGTTTAGTCCCACATTATTAGTTGCGAGGGAGTTGGAGTGGTTTATAAGGGTTGCTCTTCTAATCCTTCCAAGTGAGTGAGAAGAGAAGGAGCCCTCGTGCACCCCTCCTCTGTCGCCCGCCTCGCCACGCATCAGATGCACGCGCGTCGCATTTTGTGACTCGAGTTAGAGTTCGAACCTGGTTTTATGGAAGAATTATTTTTTGCTTGGTGCGCCAGCTGAGTTGGGTACGTGTCGACCATGCGTATGCATGTTCTCCACGCGTCCCTAGCTTCCTACGCGTGGCGACTGATACGTTGCAAACGTATCTATTATTTTTGATGCTCCATGCTTGTTTTACACCAATTGCTATATGTTTTGTTTACACTTCGTGGCATTTTTATGCATTTTATGGAACTAACCTATTAACAAGATGCCATACTGCCAGTTCCTGTTTTCTGCTGTTTTTGTATTTTAGAAAATTTGTACAGGAAATATTCTTGGAATTGGACGAAAAAAAGCCGAAGTTCCTATTTCACTGTCACAAAGATGGAGTCCAGAGGGGAGACGGAGAAGAGCCAGGAGGTGGCCACACCACCCCTAGGTGCGGCCCACCCCTCGCCGCGCCTAGGTATGGTGTGGGCCCCTCAGGTGTCCGTCGACCTCGCCATTCCGCCTATATAATCATTTGTTCGGGAAAAACCTAAATACCCGAGCCTCCATCCACGAAAAGTTCCATCGCCGCTGCCATCGTCGATCCTAGCTCGGGAGGGTTCTGAAGCTCTTCCCGGCACCCTGCCGGAGAGGGAGATCATCACCGGAGGCCTCTTCATCACCATGCCCACCTCCGAAGTGATGCGTGAGTAGTTCATCTCTGGACTACGGGTCCATAGCAGTAGCTAGATGGTTGTCTTCTCCTCATTGTGCTTCATGTTTAGATCTTGTGAGCTGCCTATCATGATCAAGATCATCTTTATGTAATGCTACATGTTGTGTTTCTTTGGGATCCGATGAATATTGAATACTATGGTTGAGTTGATTATGATTATTACATATGTTAACGTGGGCATTACCCTTCGGGTAACTGTTATCACGCTACCCCTTGCAGCCCAATCGGAGGCCCATGAAGGCACCCGATAGCTAGGTGGGCCACAACGTCAGTTCGCAAGCGGGATTCTTGAAGAGCAAGACAAGAGGACGAAGAATGAAAGGAAAGTTTAGAACTAGGACTCTTTGTAACCTAGTCGTACCCGACAGATCTCTCGGGACCTGACTCCCAATATAAGGGCTAGGAGGGGGGCTGCCGAGGACACACGCAATCTTAGCAACCATAGCCACCATAAGTCTAGAGCTAGGTCCCCGTAAAACTTAGTCTCCCGACGAGATCATAGCCGAACCCTTCGGCACCCCATTGTAACCCGATATTTTCATAATCAAGATCAGACAGGCAGGATGTAAGGGTTTTACCTCATCGAGGGCCCCGGACCTGGGTAAATCGCTTTTCCCGCTTGTTTGATAACCGATGTCTCGTGTCAGCCTACAGGATTCCATCAACCCTAAGCCCCAAACGGAGGGCATTGCCGAGGAGTACCCTCGACAATTGGTGCCGTCTATGGGAAACCTGTTGGCACAAGATTCGTCATCGGTAGATCCGGCCATGTCGTCGGCAGCATCATCAACACCGCCGGCATCACCAAGCTCGGGGAGCCCGATTCGATTCGGCTCCTACGATTTCACCCTACACAGCGACTCATCTCGCTCGACTTTTTCGGGTCAGCAAGGAAACCTGGGCATGACGTTCGGAAGCGTCCACTGCAACGTCAACGCAGAAGGAGTTCTTCGGCTGCTGGAGCCGTTCGTCCCCATATCAGCAAGGAAATTGTCCCCATCGGCAGTAGGATCGATCATGTCATCATCGATTGATCTTTCGGCCGGCTTAACGGATTCGACGAGTTCGTCTCCACCATCGACACCTCGGTCGGTATCGTCAATGTCAACCGGACCCGATGACTCTAAGCCGTCAGATATGACCTCGTACTACTGCTTGAATTGCGACACTAGGCGCGGATTGGGATCGAGTGACACACCATTCATCCGTAGCACAAGATATTCATCGGGAGAGGAAAGTATCGATAGCGCCGTTAGGATGACCACCTGGAAGATGGATCATCATCAAATCTACGCCACCAACGCATCAAACGGAGGAGAAGGAGTTCGTACCCCCCGCTCTAGCAGACGACGTAACTTTGAAAACAGTGCTAGTAACAACGACATCGATTATACCATCGCGGAGGAAGAATGGGTAGCAGCCCGCGCGGCCATATTCAACAACACGCCACTCCCCGTCGGAACTTCGGTTGGGACCCTCAATGCCTATCGCACTATCTTAGAGAATAATCGGCAGAGACTGTCGAACGATCAAGCCACCCTTGAGCGGCGTTTGCAAGCAGCGGATCAATCTAGTGAACGACGGAGGGGCTCGCGGGGAAGTGCGTCTCGAAGCAGCCAAGGCGCAGGAAAACATCGATCAAGGCTGTCCCGACTTTCGGAAGAGGATGCCAGAGAAATAACGTCGAATTTAACCAAGTCCTTCATGACCACGGACACAGCGGATATGTTGAGGCCAAAAACTGTCCAGGGAGCAACCGCCAATCTTACGGCATACCTCATCAACCAGCAACCAGCACCCGAAGGTCCCATGGCTCAAGCCCATCGGGGTGCCCTGGAAAGCCTAGCAATCCTGGGAAACAGTCTAGTTCCACGGAAAGACAAATCTGCGCTTCCAGCCAGCGGCTCGAAGCACCGTGCAAGGGACGCCCGAGACAAAATCACCCAGAGTAGAATCGACAGAGCCAGGCGACGACGAGCTGCAAGGGAGGAGTACGACAACGATGAATCCGAAGAAAGCCAGGAGTACGATGGCGAGATGAAGGGAGCTGACTGTTTGAGTTACAAGATTCGAGAAACTATGCCACCCAAAAGGTTCATGCCTACCCCCACTGATGCCGCCAAGTACGATGGACAGCAAGAGCCAAGGTCTTGGATAGATGATTACCTGCAGACCGTGATCTTGCACAAGGGAAAGCAAATAGAGGCAATGCAATGCTTACAACTCTACCTCAAGGATTTGGCACGAGCCTGGTTGAGAGGCCACTAGTAGGAAAAGCCTCATCAGTGGCGCACGAAAATGTGATTCTGTGGCGCACGGGTGGTGCGCCACAGAAACGTCGCCACAAAAATAAGCTTTCTGTGGCGCACCTGGTCGTGCGCCACGAAATAAGGTTTACGTGGCGCACCGGGCCAGTGCGCCACGAAAATAAGTAGTTACAGTGGCGCATGTGGTGTAGCTGCGCCACGAAACAGAGTGCGCCACGGAATTATTTTTTGGTGCGCCACGGAACTATGTACGGGTATACTCGATTTTGTGCTCCCTGGTGTATTATACGGGTTTTATACTTGGTTTTATACACCGTATACAGAGTTATATACTGATATAATATAGACGAGATATAATATGGACATATATAATCATCACATCATCATCACATTACTTAGAGCCCGATCGAGTTATACATATAGCTCCATACAACTCATAATCCATGCAAATTAAGAAAGTTCTCATCATCTCTAGATACAAATGAAGTGACACCGGCCGCCGCCTACACTAGGATGAAATAGAGTACCGCCGCGACGATGGTGAGCAAGAGCGAGAGCACAAGGAAGGTCTTCATCTTGCTCTTGTTAGCTTGGTGCGCCCTCCACTTGGCAACCGCCTCGTGTCTAGTCGGGTACCCTTTGTAGCGATTGCCGCTGAACTTGTGCACTGTTTCTTGCACTCCTCCCACTCCTCGTACACTCCTGGAACCCTCCCTCGAACACGACGTAGTACGTCATCTCTATGGACACAAGGCATATTAGTATATAACGCAATGGAAAGAGTTAGAGGGTTCACATGCATACATATTCACAAGAATTAAAGCAAGGAAATAATAATAAACCTAAAAGAAATATAGCATCGGTATCACATAAGTAATATGGTTCAACGATAACGACTACAATAGTAACTGAAGTCCAACAACGACGACCACCGTTTCGAGCAAATTAAGCAAGTTTAGTTTACAACACGGTGCAAATTGTCTATCGATTCAAAGTAATGCTAGGCACACTCGGCCTCGGTCAACGAGACGTCTTCTTGAGCGGCTCCGGGAACGGCTTGTACAAGTCCTTCGTCGTCCACGTCCTTCCATCACCACTGCTTATGTAGGCGTTCTTCGATATCCCTCTTAGGCAACGCTCTGGCTACGTGTAAGAGGCCCGATCCGTTGGATACATCTTGTAAGATAATTTCCGAGAGCTTTACTTGGATGCGATGGAAGTCTTCTCTAAGATCATCATCACTGATTTCCCTCGACATTTTAATGGGGTCTCGCTTACTAGGTGGCAGAGACATCATCTCTGCATCCTCGACAAACCCTTTAAGGTGATGGAGGACATAGAAGGCCTCCTTAATGCTGCCAGCTGGCTGCTTGATACAAGGGAAGTTGATCACGTGCTTGAACCCGATCTTTTTAGTGTCCGGCCTGATATGTTGCCCATTCTTGTCGAAGGTGCCTCCACTTTTGGAGTAGCCAAGGATAGCCTCATCGAGAACACCCCTTATTCTCGTGTAGTCTTTCTTCGTCGTCGTAACCACTTTGGATCTAGGATGATGAGTGTGCAGTATTTGTCCCTGCTCAACACATGCAATTGAAATGGAATGTTGGAAATGATCGGCAATGGAAGAAATATATAAGAAAGCATAAGTTACGACGGCCGTGAGCGGATGTGTACTTACTCGGGAAAGACGAGGCGGAAGAATGGTGTTGCTCTCTTTGTGCATGAGCATGAAGTTCGGAGGTACCGCACCGCCTTGGTCCGTGTCCTTGAGCCGTCCTGGAGCTGGCTATCGCGCATGTAGTAGGGATCCGCTACCGCGATGTGGCGGGGTCTCTCTCGTTGATCTTCATCGAAGATTAATCGCGTATAGGCGGACCAAGTTATAGTCGAGCCGTTTCGAGTGAAATAGATTGAAGACGTCCTCGAACGCTATGAAGAAGATATCCGCGGGGTCTTCATTGACGAAGTTACGGTTGGACGGCACCTTGACCAAGAACACCGGGTAATTTGGATCCTTTTCTTTAAGAAGGACGCTCTCTTGATAATGAATAGAGTGCTTGCAAAGGGAGCATTTGTCCACTTGCGAGGTGTTCCATGTCCAGAGGCGGTATAGGTTTACCGGCTTCATGACACCGGGGCAAGCCATCCGGTGTAGGTGGTACCATGTCGTCGGCCCGGATCCTCTTAGGAGCGAGGCTGGCTCGAAGATGCGCCCTTCTTGGCTCCTCTCTTCCTTCCCTTCTTCACTTGACCTAATGGGGGTGCTTGTGGTGCTGATGGTGGTGCTTCGGGTGCTGGTGGTGCTTACGAGGTTCGCTGGGGTTGATTTGGGTGGATCCCCGATGATCGTCTTACGCGGCGTGTTAGGGCTGAAAGCGGTAGCGAGGCTTGACTTGAGCTGGATTGCCGGCCTCCGGAGGAGTGTCTTGAGAAAGACCCGTGAAGACCAGGCGCTGCTTCGTGACCGTAGGGGGACGACTAAGTTGATCGCCGTGTGTGCGGAAGGCTTGTTCATCCATAGGAGGCATGTACATATCTTGGCTGCGGGCGCCGGTGTTGATGTAGGCATCGATGTCATCATCATCATCTACATCATTGCCATCAAGTGGCGCCATGTCCTGGACCTTAGGTGGTGGCGGTTGCGATGCCGCCGCTTGGCGTACCGTGCGTCTAGTAGGCGGTCGTTGCGGTAGCGCTCCCAACAACTGTTTGTGGCGTCTCGGTGGTGACGGCGATCGTCGGTTCCTTCCGGGTGGCGGTGGCGACCGTCGGTTCCTTCGGGGGTAGTGGGGGCGGCGACCGCCGTTTCCTTAAGGGTGTCGTCGGCGTTGGCGATCTTGGGCCGGATGATAGGGGAGGTGGCGCCGGTGCTTCTCTTACAACTCGGAAGACCCCCCTACCAGACGAATCTGGTTCTTCGGCCATTTCATAAGCCATGAGGTGCAATCCCCAAGGGACAAAACCTCGCCTTCTTCCGTGCCGGAGGTTGAAAGGGGGATGGCGTAGCGGTACTCCGGCACTACCATTACCAACTTGACCTTCGCCACGTCTTCCGTCAATGTAGCGCCGTGCATAACGCGGGAAGCCATGACAAAGCCGCTAGCAACTTCCACCAACTTGCCGCCGGGCTCCACCGTTTGCGAAGTATGCATTGTTCATCCCGAGTCAGGGGCGCCATGTTGGGCATCGTGAGATGGCAGTCACGAAAGGCATATATAGTTAAAGAAGATGACGCGAAGGAGTAACTAATGAGTTTACCTCCTTGATAAAAAAGGTTGGGGGCGTCGATGCGACCAGTTGGAGCTGCGGCGGCGGTTGGAGCTGCGGCGGCGTCTGGTGGAGCCCCGACGCCGGCGTCGGGTGGAGCGGCACCGTCGGCGACACGTGGAAGCTTGAGTTGCTGCCGCTAAGGCTGGGCACATGTATCGGCCCCACTTGACCTCCCGCATTCCAAGCAGCTAACCCCTCAATCAACCCGAGGGGGATGATCTGCGGATCTTCTCGTCCAATAACTTGTTCATCATCTCCGTGTTCTCCACGGAGCTTTTCGGCCACCAGCTTACGTAGTGACTCCACCTTCTTCTTCAGCTCCTGAACCTCGGATTTATCCTTAGCCGATGACCTCCTCTCCAACTTTCTCGTCTTGGCATCCGATCCGTAGTACTCGGATAGCTTCATACTTGTGCCAAAGCCGGACACACGGCCAGCCGACGTCGGTGGCTTGTCTGGCTCCCTCTCCTTGTACTTGTTCATCGCCCTGTTGAAAGGCGTGTCCCACGGTTCCGTCGACCCCCGGGACGACGGGCCAGCCTTCGTCAACTCTTCATCCTTTAGACAAAGGAACTTAAGGTTAGCCCATTTGGCTTCATTGCCTAATAAGATGAGCGAAATAATATAGAACTATCCTTACCAGGTACTTCTCGAAACCCTTCACGTCTTCGTGATCCGTAATAAATTCCCCCGTCTTCCGGTCTAAGTAGTAGCGGGACCGGACAAAGTTCCTAGCTCTGTTCATCCTGGATTTTGTGCCAGGGGTTTTCTTTCCCAAGACGTACCATCTCGGCATCCTCCTTGTCCCAAGTGGGCTGTTTTCCTCGGTAACTGCCGCTTCCGCAATGGTGGGTCCCTAAGTTCAAATCCCGCATTTTCTTCCCCCAGGCGGTCCATTTTTTAACAGCGTCACTTTCGTAAGTAAGACTTGAATGCATTAAAGTCTTCTAAGGAGAGCGACGGGTCTTTGCTACTTATCCTCTCCCGGCTTTCACCGGCCTCGATCTTTCCCTTCAGCCGGTTCTTCCAGCTGCTCAAGGCGGTGCTCATCTTCGTGAGAGCTAAAGAGTCCACCTTCTTATTTAACGGCTCCGGGAACGTGTATCGTTGGTGAAGCTTCGGAGGAGGGATTGGACGATAGCCTCGTTCTCCTTGCTTCGAGGTCCCGAGTTAGGATCAGCACGGTTTCACGGACGATGCACCCTAGTTGCATGCCGTACCCTTTGGCAACCCACGAAGGCTCCAAGGGTAGGCCACTTTCGGAGACTACCGTGAAATGATCGGTGACGTTGGCGAGCACTTGCGGCCTCCGATCCCTCCTTGCCCTCCTCGCCGTCCTCTTCTTCTTACCCTCCCGAGGGTTGCCGCCGCTATCACCTTCCGTGCGGTTGGCCGCGTTCTCTTCACCGGCCGTCTCTTCACCGGTCCGGGCGGCGTCGTCCCGGGTATCGTCATCGTCGCCGGTGTCGGCGGCGGCCCCCGGCCCTCTCCCTCGGAGGCGGTGTCCCGGCCCTCTCCCACGGAGGCGGCGTCCCGGCCCTCTTCCTCATCGTCGGGCGACTCGGCGGCGGCCTTCCGGGGCTGCTCGTAGCCCTCCCGAAGTCCTTGTTGGCCTCTCTCGCTTCATCGTTACGGCTCCCGGGCTTAGAAGTGTTGCCCGACATGTTTATTTGCACTTCATTAAAAAGAGGCAACAAGTTAGTACAAAAGTCAACCGAGAAAATTCGGCATGACTTTTGCTAATTTTTCTACGTAGGAGTGCCCATTTCTCAACCGAAACGGAAGTTAATCAACGCTTCGGGAGAAATGGGCAACTCAATGAAATCCCTGCAAAAATATCCACCATATACACCATATATCCACCATATCCACCATAAACCGAGAAAACCTGGACATATATTGCTGGACATATATAGTTCCTATTTTTTTAACCTGGAGCACTACAACAAATTAACCTGAAGCATCTACAATACATCAAACAAAACCTGGTGCATCAATACAGTGGCATTATTAACCTAGAGCATCAATACAACAAATATTATTAACCTGGAGCATCTACAACAAATTAACACTGGAGAATCTACAATACATCAAACAAAACCTGGAGCAATCACCTGGAGCACTACAACAAACCTGGAGCATCTTTTTAACCAATCTGTTAGCATATTTAGTGCAGCCAAGGCGGTAGCTAATGACTTAGAAAAATGACTTCAATAGTAGGCGGTAGCATTTCATTCAAAATCAACTAGGCGAGTATCATTTCATGATTAGCTTGTTCATTTTTTCATTTGTATTAAAAAACCTAACAAATCCTAGCTAGCGATAGCAATAAAGAACATCAACATATAAAATTCCGAGAGATAATTAAATAGCGAAGCTTGAGCATCATATGGAAATGCTAGTGTCTTCAAATGAAAATGCTATTACTCATAATTACTTAAATTTTTGGTAGATAATTACTTAAATTTAAAAAGGCAGTATATGCTTCTTCATAACCAAGAATACAAGCTTAAATTTAAAAAGGTAGTATATGCTTCTTCATAACCAAGAGCAAGCCAACCGAGTAGCCTACTGCCAACATGTGAGCATGAGCATCATTTACGAGACAGAGAAACAACAACAACATTAGCTTGTTCATTTTTATTTTTATTCCCAAATAGTAGGTTGTAGCTTGTTCATTCAAATAGTAGGCGGTAGCTTTTTTATCTCTAAATTCAAACAGCGAGCATTTCATGTACTAGTAGCATTATTATCTTGAAACCCCAAGCGATAACGGTATATCATGACATGTGACCGAGTAGCTACTGCCAATATATTCATGAAAGCATCATCCAATGCATTATTTGGGGGAAGCAAAATTGGGGTGCTATAGGATCATAGGCATTCATAGGTTTAAACATTTGACATGTGACCAGTAGCTACGGCCAATATATCTGTTAACCCTCTTTTAAACATTTTCAAAATTCTTATCATCTGTCTAAATCAAAATTCATACTGACCATCAAATTTCTATTTGACTAACACATCAAAATTCATAAATTGAATGTCCACATAAGCTATAGCAGCACTACATCAAAATTCATACTGACCATCAAAATTCTATTTGACTATATGTATATGCAACATTGTCAATTGCTCAATCAAAATTAACTACATCACCAGACAAGAAATTAAGCAAATTGAGAACCAAATTGAGAGGCGAGGGAGGGGCCGGGGCACGGGGGAGAGGGAGGGGCCGGGGCACAGGGGAGAGGGAGGGAGGCACAAGGGAGAGGGAGGGAGGCACAGGGGAGAGGGAGGGATCTCACCGACGGCGGCGCTAGGCGGTGATGGCGAGCGTAGGCGATGGTCCTCCTCCTCCTCCTGCTGCTGCTCGCGGCGCGGGCGGGGTGGTCTTCCTCCTCCTGCTCGCGGCGTGGGCGGGGTGGTCCTCCTCCTCCTGCTCGCAGCGTGGGCGGGGTGGTCCTCCTCCTCCTCCTCTTCCTCCTTGCTCGGTGGTGCTAGGCGGCGGTGGCGAGTGCTAGGCGGCGGTGGAAGCTAGGGTTCGTCACGCGGATACGAATGGGGAAGAGAGAGATGGGGGAAGAGCGAGCCGCTCATTTCACCAAGTCGATAAGTTCGTGGCGCACCTAGTTGTGCATGCGCCATAGAATTCCTTAATTACGTGGCGCACCAAGCGGGACATGCGCCACGGAATTAAGGAATTCTATGGCGCATGCGATACTAGGTGTGCCACGAGACTTCTCGACTTGGTAAACAAACTGGGCTAATGCTGTGTTCCGTCGGAAACACGGCATTAGCCCAGTGGTTAACCAGCTGGTAGGCTTGGGTAACCCGAGGTTCGAACCCTGGTTGCCCCTACTTTTTCCCTTTTTAAAAATGTTTTTGTTACATTTTCAAGAAACAACACAACATTTAATAATAATTACTAGAGATTTTCAATTACAAATTACTTGTCTCACACACACATGTTCTTGTCTCTCTCACACACACATGCATGTACTTGTCACACACACATACACCAAAAAAAGATCTTCTTCGTCCCGGCTCCGAGCTCTAGCGTCTCTTCGCAATCTTCTTGCCCTTTCGGTTGTTGGCGGTTGAATACTTTATACCGGCCACCTTGAGATTTCTTCGCGTGAATGGACAACCTTTAGAGGGTAGGGAGGTCTTCCTTCTTACTTTACTAGTAGTAGGCATGTCGAAGTGCCTGTCGAATTCCTCCTCCATCTTCGGGTCACCGTTCTTGTCCAAGTCTTCCTCGTTGGCGTCTCCTTGCATTCCTATGATGCTCCTCTTGCCCCTCCTCACGACAACACGGCTAGGCCTCGACGGATCGGTGATGAAGAAGCATTGGTCAACTTGGCTACCGAGTACCCATGGCTCATTTTTCGCGGATGCGTTCTTCGATTTTGCATCGGGTATAACCATGGTTGTGAAATATCGGCCTTCTTTTTCGACCTTCTTGGCCCATCTCACACGAAACATTGGCACCGTCTCTCCACAGTAATTGAGCTCCCATATCTCCTCGATCCTTCCAAAAAATCTTTCCTTGACATTAGTCTCGTCATCGGCGTATGACGAGCATAGTTACTCCCTGAGTTTTGATTTTCACTATTTCTGTCCTTTTCCTCGGTGTAGAATCTGTAACCGTTGATGTCGTACCCCGATAGGTCCTTACGTTATGCGCGGGTCCCTGTGATAAGGTGTATATGAGTTTTTCATCTTCGGTAGAAGGCGTATTTCTACGTGCTTCAACCAGTTGAGTTTGCTTGAACCAACGCGTGAAGGCTGGAGTTGTGCTTTTTGGTTACGTCTCCCATCTTCCTCGGCCGGCCCATATCGATGTAATTCTGCTCGACCATGCTTTTGTGCTCTTGCACGAAAGGTTCGGTCAGTTTTAAGTGTTGTAGCGCGACCCGGTGAGCCCTGTCAAAGTCGTCGCGTCGATTTTCAATGCCGACATGGACTGAGCGGTAGCCCTCGCGGTGACCGACTCCAGCCGAGCCTCCCGAGGTGCGTCCTGGGTGGTAGACCAACATGATCCTCGTCGTCCTCGGTGCTTAGATAATTCCGGCGGAAGGAGATGCACTCGTAGGTTAGAAACCCCTTGGCCATGCTTGCGTACGGACGGGCCCTATTGCGAACGTATCCTTTCATGACACCGTTCCGCCTTTCGAAAGGCATCATGTTGTGGAGGAACGTTGGGCCGAGCTGCTTGATGTCTTCAACGACATGGAGAAGGAGATGGACGCATATATCACGGAATGCGAGGCGGGAAGTAAATCTCGAGCTCACATAGTATCACCACGATCTCATCCTGTAGCATCTTGAGCTGCCTCACGCCGATCGACTTCCTGGTGATAACGTCAAAAAAGTTGCATAGGCCAAACAGCGTATCACGGACGTGCTCGTCCATTATGCCTCGGATCGCAACGGGAAGTATCTGCGTCATTAGCACGTGGCAATCGTGAGACTTCATCCCGGTGAACCTCTTCTTCGCTACGTCCGAGATATCTGCTTATATTCCCCGAGTAACCGTGAGGAACTTTCACTCCTAGGAGGCACCTGAAAAACTGCTCGAGCTCCTCCGGACTCGTTGTGAAGCAGGCAGCGGGAAGCTGCACCGCGTTCTTCTTAGCCCTTTTACGGAGACGTTGAGTCCCTTCCGTCTGATCATCATCATCATCATCATCATCATCGTCGATATCGGGGCTTGAAGATCTTTCCCGATGCCAAAATGTTTAAGATCGTATCTTGCTTTCGGTCCATCCTTGGACTTCTCTCGAGTTGCAAAGAGTGCCAAGCAGACTCTCGGTAACGTTCTTCGTAATGTGCATGACATCGAGGCTCGTGGGGCGTGTGGAGGACCTTCCGAGTACTCCAAGTCGTGGAAAACAGACCTCGCTTTCCATACACCGAGCAGCGGCTCGGCTTCGGTCGCTTCTTTCCCGGCCTGGGCACTCCTTCCAATTTTTCGAGAAGATCATCGATTTCTGCGCCGCTCCTCGGGCGTGGGGGTCCATCGGGCTCATCTTTACCATTGAACGCAGATCACCGCGTTTTCTCCACGGGTGATCCAAGCGAAGCCACCTTCGAGCACACGGGTAGACGGTTTTCGAGGACCCGGGATCCCTTGGTAGTTGTAGATGCGGGGTATCGTCCATGCACTTCACACAGCCGTTGAATCCGTGGCCCACCTGGGCAGATACATATGCGTAACCAGGATAGTCCGTGACCGTCGTGATCAACGCGGCTCTCATATCGAAATAAGTTCTAGTGTAGGCGTCCCACGTACGGGGTGGCGTCTTCCACAACGTGTCTAACTCCTCTTTCAGCAGCCCGAGATACAAATGCATGTCGACACTCTGGTTGTTTCGGCCCCTGAATGAGAATACTCGGGTGTATGTACCTTTGCTTGGTGCACGGCCACGGGGGTAGGTTGTAAGGCCATACAAACACATGCCGGAGTGCTATGCGTGCTACTCGGTTGCCGAACGGATTGAGTCCATCGGTGCTCATACCCAGCCTGATGTTCCTTGCGTCGCCCCGAACCTAGGGAAGGCGATGTCCAATGTTTGCCAGCGTCCGGCGTACGAAGGGTGTGTCGGCATATAGCCCATCTCCGGATCTTCTTCGGGCTTCTGCCTTTCCTCGTGCCATTGCATGAGCTTTGCTTCCTTAGGGTCCACGAAATACCGCTGCGAGACGGGGAGTGATAGGAAAGTACCATACCACCTTTCGAGGTACCTTCTTGTTCCCAACCTTGTACCGTCCGTGGCCACACACCGGACATGTGGTTCTGTCCTTGTACTCGCACCTATAAATCACACAATCATTAATGCGGGCGTGGTATTTTTCGTGCGGTAGGTCAAGGGGACACACGACTTTCTTGGCCTCCTCGGTACTACTTGGCAATGTGTTCCCCTCCGGGAGACGATCGTGCCAGAATTTTAAGCTCTTGCTTGAAGCCGGAATCGGTCCACTTGTTCTGCGTCTTCATCTGCAGGTAATCAAGCGTTACATGCAAGCGCGTATCCTGCGGACGACACCCAGGGAAAGATCGGAGTCATCCCGTCTTTCTCCATTTGCGACAGACTTGGCTCTCTCTCTAGCTGCAACTCTATCGTTGCTCGTCTCCTGGAGGAGCAGATCTTGAACATGAGAGTCCCGCAAGGCCGAAATTAGCGTGGTCGCGCCGGAATCTTCTTCTTCATCATGATGATGTTCTCCGCCGGCATCTTCTTCTTCATGATGATCTTCTCCGTCGACTTCTTCTTCATGATGATAGTCCCCGTCGGCATGATGATAGTCTTCTTCATGATGATAGTCGTCTCGCTCGACATGGTCTTCATGCGCACCATTTGATGGGGCCGGCCGCGCCCGGTTGTCTTGCATGAAACCGCGCCTCGGCGAGTGCTCCTCCGGTTGTCCGGAATCGGGGTTGATCCAGGCGCTCGAGTTTGCATGATCGACACGGACATCTTATCCGGCGCCTATTGTTCCGAATCATGTCCTCCTTCGCGTCTATCTTGTATCTAGAGATTCGAGCGGAACTCATCGAGAGGACCATGCTTGCCTCGCAAATGGTATACATAGAACGGGAAATTAGAACCGCACCAAATGCACACACATGCATGGGCCGTACCTCTCCTCAAGGTATTACATGGAGTGGAAAAATTCGGCATGACCTCTCCTCAAAGTAGGACATATGGGTAGTGCAAAACTTGCCGAAACGGAAATGAATCAACATTTCGGCAAACATCCATGCACCACACCGGCACACACACAAGCGCTTCACCTGCAACAAGCATCCATACACACGACGGCCACACAAGATCTACAAGCATATGCATGTCTCCTCCAAGCATATGTATGTCTCCTCCAACTACTCACCTTCTAGATTCGATACCGAGACGAGACCGCGATCGATGACTTCGAGAGGAGGAGAGAGTATGGAGAGCCTTCTCCTCAACTCCAATTAAGTATCAACCAAAGTAAGTGTAATAAATACCCAAGCAAGTGAAAAGTGGAGTCAAAATGGTATGAGAGAGAAGGGGGGACGAGCTAGATGGAGGAAGAAGAATGGCTTGTGTAGTGTGGTAGGTGGGAGGTTGCTCACTTTTGTAGATCTGGTTCGCTAATTCCGTGGCGCACCAACCACGGTGCGCCACGGAATAGCTTATTTCGTGGCGCACCGACAGCGGTGCGCCACGAGTAACTTATTTCGTGGCGCACAGAATATAGTGCGCCACGGAATACCTTATTTTTGTGGCGCACCGTCGCCGTGCGCCACGAAGAAGTAATTTCGTAGGCGCACCGAGGTTTGTGCGCCATAGAAATTGTAAAACCAATGATTGGGGGTGACAGGGTGTGGGGCCCACCAAGTTTTTGTGGCTTACGGTTTAGCAGTGCGCCACAAAATTAAGCTATTTCTGTGGCGCACCGAGCTTCGTGCGCCACAAAATAAGTTTCTGTGGCGCACCAAAAACGGTGCGCCACAGAACTAAGCTTCGCCTATAAGGGTTTTCCTACTAGTGGGCCTGCCGACGGGGTCCATTAAGTCGTGGGATGATTTGGTAGACGCCTTCGTCAAAAACTTCCAAGCGACATACAAAAGGCCTGTCAGAATCGACGAATTGCGCCACTGCTAGCAAAAACCAAAGGAGTCGATGCGCACATACATCGGGAGGTTCACCAAGCTCTTGAACGCTGCCGAAGATGTTTCTGTCGACAGAGCAATCGATGCCTTTAGTGATGGTATTCGACGCGAAACCTACATAGAGGAGCTCGGGCGCAAGAAGCCAAAGACCATAACTAAGTTAATGGAAATCGCCAATAGTTGGGCTGATGGCGAGGACAACGTACGGAAGCCGCGACCACGCAGTGACGACGAAGAATATGATTAGCCGAGGCATGACTCAGGTGGCCGAAGGGATCGCCGCAAGAAGAGGAAAGACCAAAGTTACGATGACAATAACTTGGTAGCTGCAGGATATTCTGATCGTCGAGACAGTCGATATGACGACATGCGAGACGATCAACATGACGGCAATCGGAGTAACTCTGGGAACCGTTGCAATTACAAACCACGGCCTCCAAGGACCCCTGAGTTACCCTTTGCCGAGCAGATAAACACCCCTTGCTACTTGCACGCTTATTTCGATCCTAAGGATGATAATAAGAAGTCAAGTCATTTACTCAGGGATTGTCGACGGTTCATTGAGATGCAAAAGCTTATCCAGCAGCAGCAGCAGCCGAATCTACCACCACCACCGCCACCTCAGCACCAAGTTCAGCAGGTTCAGCCTCGCAACTCTAACGAGTCTTTTCCACCACCACGTGGACAAATGAGCATGATCCACAGAACCGGTGTTTCGAGGAGGGAGATCAAGAAGCTTACCCAAGAAATCAATCTGGCGGAGAGTATCATGGCCAACATTCCTGAATACATCAACTAGTCATCTCAGAGCGTTCTGTTCAGCAGAGCGGACCACCCGATGACAATTCCAAAGCCAGGACATGCAGCCTTGGTAGTTGAAGCACAAATTGGAGGATTCAACATGAGCAAGGTCTTCATGGACGGTGGAAGTGGATTAAATCTGATATTCCTCGACACAATTAAAAATATGGGAATTACGATGAGGATGCTGGAAGAAACAGATACTTGTTTCCACGGGATTCTCCCCACTTTGCCGGCATACTCTCTTGGCAAAGTTTACTTGAACGTTGTCTTTGGTAAACCCGACAACTTTAGGAAGGAAAAGATCGAGTTTGAAGTAGTAAACTGGGAATCACAATACCATGCTATACTCGGGAGATCAGCTTATGCCAAGTTCATGGATGTGCCACATTATGCGTACCTCAAGCTCAAGATGCCTGGGAACAATGGAACAAACATCACAGTCTATGGAAGTTTTTCACGCTCAGATAATTGTGATCGAGAGTTTCAGAAGATTGCTGCCAAGTTCGGATTGAAGAAAGAAATTGATGACTACCCTTCTAAATCAGCAACACTCGATGATAAGGAGGACGAACGCATCAAGAAGCTGAAGAAGAAACCAAATTATCTCGCTCTGAAAGCTTCGACAGTAGAACCTTCGGCAGCTGCTGGCAAGGTCATTGTTGAAGGAAGTAAAACTACAGTACTTGCTGCAAGCACTCCTGATGACGCCAGTGATGCATCCAAAACCACCAGCACGATGGATAAGATCGAAGATAAGAAGAACCCTCCTCTCGCTTAAAAGGATGGGTGTCGTTATTTTTAGTTTTTTCTCTTTTCAATAGGGCCCTTTTAGCCCCTTAGTTCTTGCTTATTTTATTAATGAAGACTCAAGTTTCGTTTTTCTGAAGTATTGCGGTAATGCGGGTTACCCGAACAAGATGATCAAGACCTTTGTTTGTTTGTATACTACAACGAACATGGGTCTAATTGAAACTACCCCCAAGATTGCACTCTAAAAAGCCTCTTAAATTACAAGCGCTACGAGGCAAAATTGGTGGGAATTTCGCTTTTCTCCCTTGCCACAGATGCCTCGAGAATATAAGAGAGCCGCAGATGGCAAGGATCATGAAACACATATAAAAACGACCTATGTTCGGTACTTTAAACTACAGAAGTACTAAAGAGCGGCAGAGTCATCGGCAGGTCTAGTTCCACCGATTTATTCGGAAGCTGCTGTCAAGTCATACGTTGGTTGAAAGCAAAAGTTGCACATACAATAGGTTTAGCAAAACCTGCAACACGATCTGATCACTCAAACATTTTGCTACCAATAAACATACGTATACATCATAATACAGATGTACAGCGTGTAATTAAGATTTACTCCACTTAAAAGAAGATAGCCAACAGTATTTTCATACACTTAAAAATGCTACACATATATACAGTTCCCATCGGGTCAGGTACACCCGAATATTCGGGTGCAACGAGTGTTTACATTTTTTAAGCATAAAGGTTTTTTCAGGATTCCTCCTCTACAATCTTCTCGTCTACCTTTGAGTTCTATTCCAGCTTATCGGCCACAATGCAAGAAGGGATAAAAGCTTTGTCAAAAATATGATCTACATCACCTTCAGCATTTACGACGGCGATCCGATCTATGGCTGGATGTTTTGCCAAAAGAAGAGCAAAAGCAGATTGAGCCCCAGCAATCACTTGTGAACGGATCAACCTTCGGATCTTCCTGATGTTGCCAAATTCAGACATTAAAGTCAACAACGTAGGAGGAGCCCCGTTCAAACGAAACATTGTCTTCCAGATTATTCTTAATACTTTGTAGCACTTGTCGAAGAATCGGTGGACCTGTTGAACCCGATCTTGGAACTTCGCGACAGTGGAAGCCTTTGATTGATTCTTCCATAATACCTCATCTAGAGATGATAGTTGAGTCAATGCATTTACGCGTTGATGGATACGCTTGTTTTCCTTGGCTGGGTTCAGAGCTATGACTGGAAGGAGTAACGAAGGAAGATGAGAAGATACCTTTATAAAATTTAAGGAGCAGGAAGTTAAGGGCACTTGCAGTTTAAACTTTATGTGGCTTTATGCAATTCAGCAAGAGCATAGCGTTCTGCGTCGGCTGCCAGTTCGTTCGTGTTCCTGATAATAGCGGCGAAGGCATAAGTATTGCGCATATCCTTTTCCATCTGAGCAATTCCATCTTTCATCCGTTGGAGTCGATCGTTCTCAGAAGGGGCACCCGAAGAATCGTTGGTAAATGAAGGCACAAGAAAAACCTGCAAAAGTTATTAAGAAGCATGATGTATTATATGGGTTCGACATTGGAATTTACTCCCATCGGGAGCGCACAAATAAAAGTATTATCACAGGAGGGTACTGGCAACATTGCCAGTACAAAAGTTGTTACAACCACAAGGTCTTATGACAGGAAATTGTTTTAACTAAGCAAGAATTACAAAAATAAAGTCAAGGAGCTTGGGTCTGGATCGACAAGCTTGGTCCAGTAGATGATTTCTTTGCCGAGATCAATTCAAGAAGCTGGCGAGCACACTTAAGCGGTGGGGTTTTAAAATCACCCAAGTCAACAAGTCGCCCATCTTGGTTTTTCGGCAGTTCCTTGGACATTTCTTCGATATCGGCTTTGAAGCCGCGACCCATCATAAGTTGAATGGCTAGGAGGGCGCCATAGGTGCGCAAAGTACGTTTGAATACCTCGATAACCTCCTTCGTATTAACGGCAAAAGCATCGATCAACTGCCCCAGAGTTTTGTTCTGGTCAATCGGGGAAAATCATCGTGTGCATCCTCACCACGGCTCCTTTACTCTTCTGGAGAAGGGCTTGAACAAGCTTGCGATATTCAAGGGTCAACGACAAAACGTTTGCAGGAGAATTATTCAGGAGCTTATCCAAAGCCTCAGCAAGGATATTGGCATCTTCTGCAAGGAACGAAAAGGAAGAGATTGCTAACTATAAATTGAATCAATAAAAGGAAAATCAAAGAGAAAGCCAAATGGGAATTACTGAGCAAGGCCAAAATAGATTGGCGAAGAAGATCGTCATTTTCATTCATTTGGGCTTCGACAGCAAGCCTTGATGTCTCTTCAACCTTCAGCATCTTCTTCAGCTTCTCGAGCTCATCCTCCAAGGACTCGGCCTTTTGGCGAGCCTCGACAGCAATTTTAATTGCACCCTCTAGCTTTGAAGAAGAGGACTCGACCTCCTTTTGGAGTCGGGCTTTATCATTTTCAAGAGAAGTATATTGGGAGGTGAAGGCCTCCAGAGAAGAGATCACAGCTCGCAAATCCTGGGGAAGTAGGAAAATATGACTATTGTTAAATGAAGAATTAATCATCGGCAAGTTTATAACTTGATGAAGAACCACTCGGAAGCTACCAGAGATGGACATATTATTAAAGCATAAAAGGCTTACAGATTTCTCGGAAGGAGAAATTGTAGCTGCGGCAGTCGAAGGAATTTCTTTCCCTTTGGAGAGGGAAGAAGCTGTTGAAATTTGAGCCACTAGGGCTGTAGCAGGAGTCGAAGCCTCGGAGGCTGGTGGATCTGGCTTGCTGCCGCCCGTTTTAGCCTTCTTGGAAGGGGGTTCAATAAAACCCTCGCTACAAGATTGAGAAACAGATAAAGTGAGAATTGAGTACAGATAGTCATCATCGGAATCTAATTTTACAAAAAGCAGTAAAGACTTACAGATCATAAAGATCATCTTCATCGGCAAAGCCGCCGGATGATCTCTGTGAGGATAGCGCGTCGGCTTTCTCCGCAGCTGCATCAACAAAGGCAGCGCGATCAGCGTCGTCATCATGGATCGACCTCGCTGTATCACTTATATCGTCAGCAAGGGATTGAGGATCGATGAAAGAAGCTTCAGGATTCATTGGATCATCATGTTCATCTCCTGAGTTTATATTTCCTTCTGTGTGGGATTCTACATGGACTGAAGAGTCTCTTCTTTCAGAAACATCATTCGACAGGTCTTGCAAACGTTCGGGAGCTTTAGGGATCTGTCGGAGTAATCGAGTAAGAATAATGAAAATTGTGGAGAGTGAAAGAAACAGGTTACTATGAGCATGAAGAAGAAATTTACCTCAGTTGGTGGATGGTCAGCGTAAAACGGCAGTTGGGGAGATATTAATGGGATTGAGTCTTCTTGGCTAGAGAGAGTAAGACGTCTAACTTTATCAAGCAGTTCCTTCTCAGATAATTCGGCAACATTCACTCTGGTCTCATCCTTGGAACCCGAATACAGCCACATCGGGTGAGCCCTAGACACGATTGGCTGGACTCGACGTTTTAAGAACACAGCGGCCACTTCAGTACCTATCATGGTTTGGCCGTCAGATTCTTTGATCCGAAGGAATCTTTCGAATAATCTATCGATTGCTGGTTTTTCGTCGGGTGAAAGGATATTCTTCCAAGACTTTCTAGGCTCGGCTTCTAGGACGTCGGAGATTGGGGAAGCTGGGTATCGATTGCTGATGAGTCTCTGATATAAAACCACTTCAGCCTCCATCCTTGAACGGATTCTTTCATTGGGAAGTTGAAGTAGTTAACTTCTTTACGGACAATGAACCCAACTCCGCCAACGAAAGATCCACCACTGCAGTTGTATCTCTTCACAAAGAAAATTTTCTTCCACAGACCAAAATGGGGCTCGATACCCAGGAATGCTTCACAGAGGGTGATAAAGATGGCAAGATGAAGGATTGAATTGGGGGTCAACTGCCACAGTTGGATCTCATACACACGGAGGAGGTGATGGAGAAATTTGTGAGCAGGAAGAGAAAGACCTCGATACAAGAAGGATAAGAACATCACATTAAAACCTGCAGGGGGATTGGGCCGCGAAGTCGCAACTGGGAGGATGACGTTCCCCTCGCCGGCAGAAATTATTCCGAGGCTTCGGGCCCTCTTCTCGTCACGCTTGGTGATGGTAGAAACCGGCCAATCGTCGGGCATAGGCCTAGCCGTGGAATTTTCCGGCGCGGGCGGCGCCGGAGCTGGGGGAGGAGCGTCTGATGCGCCTCTCCTCGATGAGTTCGGAGGAACCTTGGTGGCGGCGCTGCTGGTCGTGGTGCTGGCGGCGAGAGTGAGATTCTTCTTTTTCACCATCGTGAGATCTGAAGGAGGCTTGGAAAGTGGCGGCGGCGGCGCAGCAGCTGTGAGCAAGGGGGATGAATGAGGAAGAAAGGATGCGGGGAGAAAGCGTGGAAAGAGGAGAATTTACCCCTTGGGGTTATAAGATAAAAGGGAGTTTGAGAATTGAGTGGACACGTGTTGGTGCCCTCGATTTAGTAAAGGGGTCTCTATTCACCATTAAGAGCGGAAATCGAGGAGACACCTTGGTAACTGCACAGAAGTACTGGACATTTCCAAAACAGAACTGCGCAGAAGTGGGATGGGCCAGTTAGGTCACGTCCCATCAAATCAAACCGCAGCAGTGGAAACGTCATCAGTGACGTCGTGAGAAGTGTCAAGTCCATATGGAGCATCCGAAGAAAAATTAAAACCGTCGGGTAGATTGACTTGAGTCTACGCACGGTTACAAGCATCCTTGCCTAGACTCGGGGGCTACTCCCATCGGGAGCGCTGAACACGCACCCGATATAATCCAGACTCGAAGATTTTCTTGCAAGGAGGAGCATTTCAAGAGTATCTAGAGAAAGAGTGAAATATTTAAGCCATCTGGCCTAAGTCTGCACTCGGTTGTAAGCACCCGCGATCAGACTCGGGGGCTACTCCCATCGGGAGTGCTGATTGCACACCCGACGAAAGTTTTTTGCACTCCAGGATCATGCCCGGGGACTTGATTCTGTGTAGGGTAGCGTTGTTTTGCCATCGGCAGTTAACCGGCAAAGCTGAGCATGTTACTCAATATCCTTTACGAACTGGATCTTGCTTGAAAAATTGAAGCCCTGATATAAATGTATCGGATGACCTATGAAGACCTGCAGAAAGCTTCGGCAGAAGAAAACATTCGAGTAGTACAACTTGAGTCTATGCACGGTTGCAAGCATCCGTACTTAGACTCGGGGGCTACTCCCATCGGGAAGCGCTAGACGCACACCCGATAGAAGAACATGAAACTGTTACAAGGAGAACAAGATTTGTCGGATGAAGCGAACATTCGGCAGAGGCATGCTTTAGTCTCTACCCGAAATATTTTCGGCCAGATACTCGGGGGCTACTGACGTGGGCATTACCCTTCGGGTAACTGTTATCACGCTACCCCTTGCAGCCCAATCGGAGGCCCATGAAGGCACCCGATAGCCAGGTGGGCCACAGCGTCGGTTCGCAAGCGAGATTCTTGAAGAGCAAGACAAGAGGACGAAGAATAAAAGGAAAGTTTAGAACTAGGACTCTTTGTAACCTAGTCGTACCCGGACAGATCTCTCGAGACCTGGCTCCCAATATAAGGGCCAGGAGAGGGGCTGCCGAGGACACACGCAATCTTAGCAACTATAGCCACCATAAGTCTAGAGCTAGGTCCCCGCAAAACTTAGTCTCCCGACGAGATCATAGCCGAACCCTTCAACACCCCATTATAACCCGATATTTTCATAATCAAGATCAGACAGGCAGGACGTAAGGGTTTTACCTCATCGAGGGCCCCGAACCTGGGTAAATCGCTTTTCCCGCTTGTTTGATAACCGATGTCTCGTGTCAGCCTACAGGATTCCATCAACCCTAAGCCCCAAACGGAGGGCATTGCCGAGGAGTACCCTCGACATATGTTATTTGTGATCTTGCATGCTCTCCATTGCTAGTAGATGCTCTGGCCAAGTATGTGCTTGTAACTCCAAGAGGGAGTATTTTTGCTTGATAGTGGGTTCATGGGTCTAGTAATCTGGGAGAGTGACAATAACTTTTAAGGTTGTAGATGTGCTGTTGCTACTAGGGAGAAAACAACAATGCTTTATCCACGGATAATTCTATTGTTTACTTTACACACTTTACTTAATGCAATAATTTGTTGCTTGCAACTTAATACTGAAAGGGGTGTGGACGCTAACCTGAAGGTGGATTATTAGTCATAGATGCAGTTGGATTATGGTCTATGAATCATGTTGTAATGCCCAAATGAATCTCATAGTAATCATCTTGTCATGTATGGTCTTTATTCTGTCAATTGCCCAGCTGTAGTTTGTTCACCCAACATGTTATTTATCTTTATGGAGAGACACCTCTAGTGAATGATGCACCCCGGTCCTTTCTTTTACATTGATAAAATCATCTACTGCAAACACATGTTCTCTTTTCACTTCAAACAAACATCTCTTTCCACACTATACGTCTAATCCTTTCTTTTCGGCAAAACTGGTGAGATTGACAACCTCATTGTAAGTTGGGGCAAAGTAGTTTGATTGTGTTTTGTGCAGATTCCGCGTTGTTGCTGACACTGGTAGTGCGCCCTGCCAAAGTCAGCCAACAACAACCTTCAGAAGTGATTTCTTTCTCCTACTGGTCGATTAAATCTTGGTTTCTTACAAGGGAAAACTTGTTGCTGTGCTCATCATACCTTCCTCTTGGGGTTTTCCAACTGCACTACATCAGGAACACACCTTGTCTTGATAGTCAACAAATCTCGTCTACACGATAAAAAATCTCCGCTACACTGCAATGTCATCTACACATGCAACAAACCTCGTCTACACATGGAACAAGCCTCTTGTCCACGGGGAACAAGCCGCATCTCCATATGGAACATGCCTCTTCTACAAAAGGAAAAAGCCTCGTATCCACGGGGAACACCAATATATTGTCCGAGGAACAAATCTCGGGTAACAAGAATTGCGTTGCAGGAACAAATCTCATCTATTAGGGGAACACCAATATATTGCTCTGAAGAACACACTCGTCTACTTGGGGAACAAGAATACCGAGTCTGAGGAACACAACGCGCCTACTTAGGGAACTAGAATATAGCCTCCGAGGAATAAATCATGTCTACCTAGAGAACAAGAATATTGCGTCAGAGGAACAAATCTTGTATATTCATAGAACGAATATATATCGTCCGAGGAACGAATCTTAGGTAAAAAAGAATTGATTGCGAGGAACAAATCTCATCTATTTCACCAATATTGCGTCATAGAAACATATCGCGTCTACTCGGAGAACAAGAATACTGAGTACAAGGAAGACATCGTGTCTACTTAGGGAACTAAAAAAAAATTGTCCAAGGAACAAATCTCGTCTACTCAGGGAACAAGAATATTGTGTCAGACAAACAAAAATCGTCTATTCAAAGAAAAAAGAATATTAAGTTTGAGGAAAAAATCTCTTCAACATAAGGAACAAAATTTTGGCCCCACCGAAGAAAATCAAGACTATAAAAGCAGAATTGAATATGTAACAAGAATAAAACATGATAAATGTGGAACAAGAATTTTAAAAAATATGGACCATCTTTTAGAGCACGTGCAACAAATCACTATTATTAAAGGAACGTAATTTAGACTAAGAGGAACAAAAAAAAAATCAGCAGAGAGAACAAATCAATACTATAAGAAGTAAGAAAAAGAAATAGCTATCGAGAAAAATAAAATAGTAGTTGGAGAACAAAAGTTCTGCAGATGGAGTACATACCATGAGACATGTGAAACACGATTTTTGGAAAATGAAACGTAAAATAGAAAGAAAGAATTAATATTGAATGGTAAGAAAAAAAAATGATGACATAGTACATCTTACTAAATATAAAAAATAACTCCCGTAAAATTCATCTCACTATGAAAAGGGAGCACTTTTGTAGACTAAATGGAAAAAAAACACGGTATGGAAACTGACTATAAAAGGGAAAAATAATAAGGAAAATAGAAAAAAAAAGATACATAAATACCAGCAAAAATACAAAGAAAGATAGAATGGAAGAATCATGCAAACACATGAGCTAGTAGCTAAGACACAAGTACAAGCTAAAACTATTCTCCTAGGTGAGCACGTATGCATGCTGGTTTGCTTGGTCAGGAGCCCAGACCACTTCTGGCGACACAAACGAGGTGATGATACGGTAATAGCTGATATCAGATCGTTAGCGTCGGATTTCGAATCCTGTACGTTTAAATTCGCTCGTCGTGAACTGAATGTAGTGGCACATAAATTGGCTCGATCTGCTGAGCCATTGGTTTGTAATATTTCAGTAGGTGTGATCCCGGATTATATCCGGGAGGAACTATGTAATGATGTTATTTGATCAATAAAGTGTCATATTCTCTCAAAAAAAAAAACGAGGTGATGATACTCATAAAAGAATATACTGTATACGGAACGACCCGAACGGCCAGCTAAAGATCGCGCATTTGGGCTGAGCCCATCGACGAAATCGTACAGCGAAACGGGACTTTCATATAACAGGCTAACAGCCACCTGCGAGCAATACAGGAGAGGCTCGGGCCAGGAAAGTGATGTTATACTGGCTTTGGCTTTCCTCTGTGCGGCCTGTTTCATCCCTGGCTCCCAGCAATACATTGCTTTCCTAGAAAAGAGGATCCGACCGGATCATCAATCAGTTCTTCCCCTCCTTGGTTTAGGGAAAGTAAGCAAAGCCGGAGGCGCCAACAAATCCTCAGGAGTCTGCGTCCTCAGGTCCTGGGTACGTAACTTACTTCCTCAAGGATTTCTTGTTTCGAATTCATGTGCCTTTTTCAATCCTAAACGGACCAGTTCTGGATCTGTCGATCTAAAATCGACCCGGATACTTTTCTGCCGATTCCTGCTAGGAATCGAAACGAATCCAGAAGTAATTGCCTATACGAATAGCTGAGTCCGACAAGGACTCGCTCCCCCATGTATCTAGTATACAAAAGGGCATCGAGAGGCGCCTGATTTCTCACCCAAACAATCAATAGCAGTGTTGTAGATCCAGATGGCAAGCACACCAAGTTCATCCGAGAAGGAGGTGATGGTGGATCCGGAAGTTGAGAAGAACGCATCCGGGGAGACAGAGATGACGACGGAGATCAAGAAAAAGATAAAGATCGTGTTTGAGGTGCCAGCCAGCGAGGTGAGGCAGGTGATGAACTTCAAGCCTAAGCCCTACACGGTGGACATATCGGACGAACTGATCAGACGTTTCCCGGAGATGGCGGCAACTATGTACATGATGTCTGTCGACACAGCACCGGTCGCCGAGAGCTTTAATAGATGGATGCTTGAGCGGAAGGAAGATTTCACCAGGCAGCTCAAGGCCAAGGGCATTGTCACCCGTGAGGCCGAGGTTGACGAGGACTATGACCAAGAGAAAGACTATGCTCCGTCACATCGAGGGCGTCGGAGGCACCGCCCGGGCGTCATGAAAAAGCATCAAGGGGTGGCGACCAAGCTTAACTAGTTCATCAGACTACTCGAGCTAGCGATTTATCATCATGCTTGTTTCAGATCGTCAGTTTTTTATATTTCAGTTATGCCCGCCCAATGAATCTGTCTATCTACATAATGCTTGTTTCAGCTTATTCGATTTATTAAGAATTCCTTGCTTTTGTGTCCGGTTAGTCTATGATTGTCTGGAGTTGTAGGTGCCAGAACATCAAAATTTCTCCTTTTATGTGTTTATTTATCAGATTCTCTTCGAGGGTCATTAGGTAATCAGGTGTCAAAACTCTGAAATTAAGCAAGACCTAAATGTTCCACCGAGGCCGAGCAGGTTTTAGGCGAAAGATTGCATTTATTCTTCCGGTTCCAGAATTTTTGGTCTCGATTATCGGGTTGTAATAGACTATTATCGGATCTGTCGATCTAAATTAACTTTGCGGCTACAATATTTGCTTGCGTACGCATATTTCCTATGAATTACTTGTCCTGCAAATTTAATTGCATAGTAGCTAGGTTTGGCGAGGCGGCACACCGCGCCCATAGTATGATTGCAATACAGAATATGGTAGAAAATCTATAGGCTGGTAATGTACCATTGATCAAATAGTAGCAGTATCCATGTCCTGTATCAATGCATAACAGCTTTCCAACCAACAAAGACACATGGTGCTGATAACATGTGAACCTATAGGTTGTTATTTTGGTATCTTTGTAGAGCTCATATGTTGGTTGTTTATATGGAGGAATGCAAGCCTGAGCAGTACAATAGTGCCAATGATTAATTCCAGAAGTCATAACATGTAAGCTAATAGAAGTACCTATCATAGTTACATAGAGGCAATATTACAGTAATCAAGTGCTGCTTTCATAGCTAGACATTTTTCTTAGAAGTACTTGCTGTAGCTGACAATCTTTAATGATGGCTATCGAGAGATGCCAGCCAGGATTCTCCTAATTTCACATCCAAGATAAAGTAAAGAAAAAAAAACCAGTGAAACAACACCGTCTAGTGTTTGATTATCAATCCATGTTGTGAAAGAGAAAACTTGGCAATCCAAAGGAAATCCAAGAGATTCTAAGACACTGTACTTGATCATTTTATCAGCAACTGGTCTCACTCTTGGATACGCATTCTGCTATCTGCAAGAAAAGTATGTTTCAATCATGCTCTTTCGAATACAGTTTATAACATGGTAAGTAAGCACAATGTACATAAGGGCATGTTCAAAAGGTAAAAGATAATCATGTATGTAGTCTTTATTTGTTGTGACCACATATTTGGTGCAAAAAATGTTTTTTTACTATATCAATATGATTTCAAAACCATGTTTGCAGTTAAGAAGAGGAGATCAAGCTTGAGTTAATGAAACACAAAATCAACGATAGAATGTTGTCTCAATTAGTTCCTAGCAGAATAGGAAGAGCGTTGAGAGGTAAAAGTACTTTTTTCCAGGTAGCAAGCTCCCATCTTTTAAACTGCAAAGCATCCATGTCAACATTAGCCGCAGCAGGATTCTCTTGCAATGAAATAACCTTGTTTACTGGTGGGCAGTCACTAAAGTAGTTTAAAAAATCCAACTGGAAGTTAGAAATTTGTGCACAATAATCAAATATACGGTCATGGATTCTGAAAATAAAACTTGACTTTTGTGCTCTAATATATGCAGTGTTACTGCAGATGACCAATTAGATATCCATCGAGACAAAGATACTCAGAATATGTGAAGTCAAAATTCCTATCATGTATCAGCAACAAAATTCATTTTAACAGAGGATTTGGGATTTAGGACAGGAGGTATTATTGTTTGTGGCACACTTGGAACTGGTGATACTGCTGTAGCATTTCACTACTTCTATTTCTACATTTTATTGATTTGGATATGCCTTGGTCGAAATTTTCTTAATCTAGACATCTGTATATGACTGGTAGAGGTCTTGCTAATCTGACAAACAAAAGAAATGTAAAAAGTATATGCAGACACCCAAAATGCATGTGTATACTAATTCCTACTGGGAAAATTAAAGTTGAGAATACCGTAGGGAGGGTATTTATTTACGTTGGTTCGAAGATCTAGTAAGCATCTATAGATTAAATTGAGTAAACTCTCAGAAAAGATCCAATCTCTATGGCTTTGTGAATATGAATATATACCGTATGTGCATAGGTGCATGAAATTTTGGAAAATAAATCTCTCACTTTTATTGAATGCAGTTGCTTGCCTCCATGTTTTCCTTCCCTTCCAAAAATTGCTATAAACTTCAGAAAAGCGTCACCAGAAATTGTGATGTGCAATGAAATTTGTTTACCTGAAATAAAGGTGATAGCAGGCAGTTAGATATTGATGGTTCCAACATATATTTATTTAACTTTATTTTCAAGAAACTGTTACCAGCTGTATATGGCATAATAAATAAAGCATAAAAGATACAAGTTGTTTGCATCCATATTGTCCTTAGCTTCCAAAAAAATGCAACAAACTTCATGCATCAGCAAGACGTTGTGATGTACATTAGGGTAAGGAAGGAAAGTATATATCAAAATAAAATCAGTGAAATAGTTTTTTTTTGCGTAATTACATATAGCCAAACAAATGGTTCTCATGGATTAACCGGTGGCATATTTATAAGCAGTGCCTTCTTGAGCCTATGCAGGAAATAAGGAACTCGTGCTTCTCAAAAACTCAAAGCTACGATGTACTGTAACCATTCCATGCGTATTTTAACAGACTGAAAAAGGGTGAATCAAGATAACAGCTCCTACTACGAGATTCCTCCGCTACCACGGTTCTCAGAGCTCCACCTCGCGACTGCAGCGTTGACGTTCTTGTTTGGGTGTTGGCAGGACGGCATCCAGGCGATGCCATGCTCCCTGATCCGGAGCAGGCGCTAGCACAGCTGGTTATCGAGTTATCTTTTTTTTTGAATGTTAGCAGGAGAACCGCTAAATCCATTGAACAGATAGAAGTTGATCCAGTTTATGAGGGAAACCGGACCTGAAAACCATACAGATGATGCCTTTTGGCTTACAACGCACCCCCACAAACATGAAACAAGGACTCTCCTTGCCTAACCCAGCCGAGATGGCGAGAGGCTAGGACACAGAACCACAGACCGCTTCACAACCGAAGTAAGACAACTCGAGAACACCATCCTCGCTCGAAGACGGCACGTGCCAACGTACGGTCCACCCTTGAATGCCCAGAAGAAATGGTGGCGGGTGAACGGCAGGGCCCAACCAAACCCAAGCAGAGGGTAGTCGAAGAGATGCCACTTCAATGTACATCGCGCTCTAGAGGCCCACGCTCCGGTAGTCGCCAACCTTGACACCATCGGCCGTCTTGGGACTAGCTGGTTATCGAGTTATCACCTTGTGGTGATAGACCATCCACAGGGTGAAGGAGCACCGTCCACGTGAGGAGCTGCAGGTTTCTTTACTACTACACACAAAGAATCCAAAACTGGAGGAACATTTAGTTAATTAATATTGCAGTGGAAGTAATTAAAGACTGGATAGAGATGGTAATTTAGATGAGACAACCTAATGATCAAAATAATCAACATAGGCTATGAAGTCCCTCTTAAGCAGCAACTCACAGACGGAGCTGTAAAAAAAGGAACCACGAGGAAAAGACTCATGTCAAATAACTGTGCATTCCATGTTCTCTTTATACACAAATACAATTATCAACACTTGAAATTTGGTTATACCAAATCAGAACTAATCGGTCTTGTAGCAGTACCACATAATACTTGAACCAAATCGAAAATGGAAGAAAAGATAACCTTCATGAGGACTGAAAGACCTCGTCTGCACAAAAATTCAACCCGCCCTCAATCAAATATACGTCAGTCAATCTCCATGTTCGTCTATGTTTCTGGTCATGACGGAAACGCGGCAGCAGGACTCGTTTGCGTATGTGCAACAAAGAGTAAAAATAGAAAAGAAAAATCCTAGAGCAAAGAAGGTAGTGTTGGTTGCACACGAAGGAAAATTTCATTTGGAATTATGTGTCCTGATTAGGAAACATTTTTTTTTTTCTAGATTCTTCCTAATTTGTGGAACGTTTAAGGAAGGAAAAGAAAGATCGGAGACTTTCTAGAGGTCAGAAAGAAAGGTTTAGTTCTGGCAAAATAATCACAATACATTTCATGAGAAAAATATCATATCAGGACCAAATTGTTTCCTGAGTTTGTTGAGCTTTGACTCAGGCTTGCTTACATGCAGCCATAAGAAAACAAAAACTAATTTTCATCAAAATTATTGGGACATGAAGAGAACTACTGAGAGATGGAAAAATAAATACAGTTCTGAAATATGTTAACACTCGATGCAGCGAGCTCCTTCTGTGCTCGCAGGCACCTGGGAACTGGGATCATGCATCGGAAGATTGTTTTTTCGTGGACAGAACGCGACCGTACAGAGGACAACATAAAGCATTTGTAAGGTGTTAATGAAGCAGTCCACTCCAAGACTTTGCAAAGCTCACATTAGAAGGAGGAAAAATCACTAACAAAGGCACAAAGATGGAGTGGCTCCTCTTAGATCCATGCCGCAGAAAGGATGATAAATAATATGGTAAGTATTTTAGGAGTCTACACCTCTTTTTTTGGGCGATGACAATTAACACAATTCACGTGTAAACAAACACAATCTATTGCGGCGAACAGTTCAGAACCATCGATGACCATGGTACATAGGAAACAACAGAATGGTAAGTGGCATAGGTATGCCTAACATGCATGCCGAATAAAGTATCTTGGTTCATAAAGAAGCACGAAGTCTATGGACCCGAAACTTTGGAGGCCCAGGAGCTTAAGGATCTGCGAGTTAGGAAAGTAGAGTTGTAATAGGAAAATTGTATCAATATAGGAAAGGCCCAGCACGGTTCGACGGTTTGTAACTTGTACGACACGGAAAAGCCTCGGCTCCACCTCCTATATAAAGGGAAGCCTAGGGAGAAAGAGGGGATCGAATTATTGTAACCCTAGCCACCGTAATTTCGAGTTGAGCACCTTTGTTCGGCTGAACCTTTTAGATCTACTTGCCCCCTACTTCTTACGAAACCCTAAGTCTATAACACGTAGGCATTGATAGGTTAATCCCTTGTCGATTGGCTCCGTCTATGGAGATTGGAGGTCGCAAGGTCCTGATCTCGATGGCATCGTCAACTGCAAGCAACGTGATGGACGGAGGTAAACAAGTCCAATCTGATCTCGCCGATTTTGTTCCTCACCCTCCCGCCCGTTTGCATGCATACGCTGATATGGAGGAGTCAACGGAGATGACGTTCGGGAGCTTCCGCTTCCTCGTCGGAAAAGAAGGATCGCATCGTCTCGCGGCACCAATTTTTTCGGGACAGTTGGCGGTCGAGCCCGATTTTTTGGGATCCTCAACATCATCTGTCGAGTCAGGCGACGAAGAAGTTTCGCCGTCACGCTTCACCAAGCCCGCCGATGGCGGGGCGCTCGCCGATCTGTTTGGTGACATGATTTTTTGGTCGTTCACATAATCCAATCTGGACAGGGACTCGGAAAGCTTCAACAACTCCGGCTTCATCAACATCAACAGCTCTACTGCTACTAGGGAGGTCTTCGCCGATCTATACGATGGTGTTACCGACCCTGAGGTTGATAAAAACGCAATTGCAACATATCACCATATCTGTGTAATCACAGGATCGGGTCGTGAAGCTAACGAAGAGTCTGAGGCTTTCGATGATTGGGGCAATCCTTACATCGATCCCGCAGATCTCACTCAAGGAACATGAAACAAATACATCGGAACTGCGCCGCGAGAAAAAGTACAGCTGCCGCAGGAAGCATGGGATAGAGCTGCAAGAGCAATGAGCGTCACAGAGCCGATGACTACACAAGCTACACCGCAAGCGCTGCAAGCATATCAGTATAAAATCGCGCGCTCCAGACGTGAGTTAGAAAAGATGCAGCAAAAACTCGACGAAAGGAAAGCTGCAGCTAATGCATCAAGCGAGCGCAGGGCCAACCTGAGTCGACACTCGAGAACCTCGGGAGATAGTCAGACACCCGCGCAAGAGCAAGATCTCGGTTGGCAGATATACCCGAACAAGAACGGGAGAACCTGATTTAGAACCTCGACATGTCCTTCATGTCAATAGATACGGGAGGACACATTATCCCAAAAACACCATAGGCAGAATATATGGCGACACATGCATTCTTGATGGCGTCCAGATGTTATCACCAGAATTTGACCGGATCAGAGGTGGGCCGCGATTGAGATGGGCTTGAAGAATATACATTGAAGAATATACATGAATCGGCCTTGTATACAAAGTTTGGGCTAGTTTGCCCGTGTATCTGTACCATAGTAGGAAACGTGTCGGTTAGATGGAGTTTGGGCTCGTGCCCGGTTGGGATTATTCCCACGTTAGAAAGTCTACGGACTATAAATATGTATCTAGGGTTTATGAAATAAACAACAATCACGTTCACCACAAACCAATCTAGGCGCATCGCCAACTCCCTTGTCTCGAGGGTTTCTTCCGGGTAAGCATCATGCTGCCTAGATCGCATCTTGCGATCTAGGCAAGACACGTTTATTCGTATTTCATGCGTTGCTCGTGTCGAAGCCTTTTTGATGGCGAGCAACGTAGTTATCATAGGTGTTTTAGGGTTAGCATTGTTCATCGTATCATATGCTATCGTCGTGCGACTCTTAGACATCTAGCCGCCCTTACACCTATCTTGGGTGTAAGGGCGGCACCCCGCTTGATCATTATTTAGTAGATCCGATCCGTTATGATTGCTCCTTGTTCTTCAAGGATTAGTTTAATATCTGCATGGTTAGGCCTTACAAACGGGTTGAAGGATCCAATGGCGCGTAGGGTGTAGTTTGCTAGCCCTAGACAGGATGTTCCGAGGATCAACTTCGTGTTGGTTTTTAGGCCTTGTTTAGGGTCGGTTTACGATCACCGTGCGTGGCCGCCGTGCTCAATCACGAGTAGGATGTTCCGATTATGCGGTGAAAACCCTAAATCGTAGTAGGTCGTTTTAGCTTTGTTTTGATCAAGCAGGACCACCATCCGATCGTACACCTCGTACGCATCATGGGTGGATCGGCTCCTCGAGCCGATTCACAGGACAACCTGAGAGCCGATCGAGGCTCATATTTAATGTTTACGTGTATGCCATGCAGGAAACTAAGCGAGGAATCATCCAACACCTTCCTGACCAGGTATAGGTCAGGTGGCACGCCCTGCATCAGCATCGGACGTGCGTGCCGAGGGCTTTGCGGGCCGTCGCTCGGAGGGACCAGGGGCCGGCCGCAGATCTCGGGAGCCTCCCGGCTCTACAATGTTGCCCGTCGCTGCTCGCCGGTGGGTTTCTGACCGCAACACATTCTGGCACGCCCGGTGGGACAGTCTTCGACATCAACTGCATCGCCATCTACATCTGAGATGGCGGACGATACTCCGGTCGTGTACGAGGATCTGCCCGAGGAGCTCAAGAAGAAGTACGACGAGGTCAAAGCGATCCTCGAAGCCGACCTCATCGGCTCTTTCCAGAGAACCCGCTCACACGGCATCAGGTGGAAGGGGTTCTCACCTGAAGGCGCGCTCGATGGAGTGGACCTGTCCTCCCCGTCAGAAGAACGCACCAGGTCGCTGCGACAGAAGATAAACTTCATGGTGGCTCATTCGCTGCACCGCCACTCTGAGAGCCTGGTGAACACGTTGGAGCGTATCGCTCTTCGCGTGATCCAGGAGATCATGAGCCATCGCTACTCTCCGCTAGGACCAGCTCTAGGGACTCACCAAGGAGAGATGCCACTCCAGTCCCGGCCACCGCTGCCGTTCGCGTTGGCAGCACCAGAGGTGCCGAATTCACCGGCATACGTCGTCTACAAGATCGGTGGTGACCCAAGTGACTACCAGTTCTTGCATGAGGCGCCTAAGGAGATCCCTCACGGATACACGTGCACATACGTGCCGGACCGCGACGAATCGGGCACTCACGAACCAGACTGCAACAGCAGGGACCTCGAGGAGCTTCTGGATCAGATCTTGAGAAGCAGATGTGGCTAGCTAAGTATGCCACTCCGACGAACCTCCAGAGCTCGACTCCTGCAGTCGGCTCAGATCGTGAGAAGCAGATGTGGCTAGCTAAGTGCGCCACCCCGACGAACCTTCAGAGCTCAACTCCTGCAGTTGGCTCAGAGCTTGAGAAGCAAGCGTGGCTGGCCAAGTACGCCACTCCGGCGAATCTTCAGAGTTCGACACCTGCGGCCAGCATCGCGGATCAGATCAGCACCATCTTAAGAGACCAGTTCGGCATGGTGCCGAAAAGGAGGGCAATCGGCTATTTCAAGCCGTACCCCAACGAGTATGATTTGATCCCGTTACCACCCAAATATCGGCTCCCCGATTTCACTAAGTTTAATGGATCAGATGGTGCCAGCTCCATCGAGCATGTGAGCCGATATTTGGCACAGCTGGGCACGATCTCAGCATCAGACGAGCTGCGCGTGAGGTTCTTCGCACAGTCCCTCACAGGATCGGCTTTCGGGTGGTACACATCGCTGCCACCAGACTCAATCCGGACTTGGAAGCGACTGGAAAAGCAGTTCCACGTGCAGTATCACTCGCAGGCTTCCGAGGCTGGCATTGCCGATCTAGCACAAGTACGACGTAAGCGCGGGGAAACAAGGTGTCGGAATACGCCCGGCGCTTCGAGACCATTAGGAACCGATGCTATTCGGTTCATGTGACCGAAAAGAAGCAGTCGAGTTGGCGGTGGTGGGTCTCTCATCATCGATCAAGGACGTGGCCTCCCAAGCGGACTACCCTTCACCGGCGCACATGGTGCGTGTGTCGGCACGATATGAACAGCGCCACCCGGATGTATACCGGGATAAATTCAAGCGTGCGGTGGTCCTGGTTGAGGCAGATGAAGATGAAGGTGCTCGCGGGAGATCAAGAGGTAGCAGTGGCTGAATGGACTCGGGGAAAGCCCCGTGTCCCGTAAATGGGTTAAGCCACAAGGTCCTCCAAAAGGGTTTGACTTCGACGTGACCAAAGCCGAGCAGATTTTCGACCTCTTACTCAAGGAGAAGCGGCTAAAGTTACCCGAAGGCCACAAGATCCCCACGGCGCAGGAGCTGAACGGAAAGCCATACTGCAAGTGGCATAACACGTTCACCCACGCCACCAACGACTGCAGGGTGTGGCGTCAGCAGGTCCAAATGGCGATAGAACAAGGTCGTCTAATTTTCAGCCTGTACGCCATGAAGGTCGACACACACCCCTTCCCCGCCGTTAACATGGTGGAGTGCACTTACCATGGAGGGAGCCAGCTAGGATTCTCGTGCAATATCAACATGGTAGGACCTGGGCACCACTCTGGTAAGGACGGAGATGAGAGCAGCTGCTCTCATAACACAGACGAAGAGGAAGCCGATCCACGCGATCGGCTCCGGCACGACGGCAAGCGTTACATCACAGAGGGAGAGGTGAAAAATGTGCGATATCAGCGACCTCTCTCTGGTCACCTCCTCAACAAATACGTGAGTCAATACGACCAACGCCGACGGTACAACGACGACAATGACAGAGATCGTCTGGTTAGCAAGGACACCAGGAGACATCGTCGGCATGATCATGACGAGGAGAGACATGAGCGCCATGCCAAGGAAACATCCAGAGAGCAAGACAACGTAGACAGGCACTAGGACTGTCCTTTCTTTAAACACTGCTGGGATTCAGGAATGAGCCGATTGCCTACAATCGGCAACTGCCCAGAATGTAGACAAAAGAAGAAGGGTGCAGGAGATGTGTCAGTTTTCGAACGTCTGGGGCCTCTCCCATCGCGGAGCAAGCACGCTGAGTCCTCTCGAGTGGAAGATCTCGAGGAGTTAGAAGACGACGATGGGGAAGAAGAAGATAAGTACCATCGGCCAAGGTGGTGTCCTGATGGACTCAGCCGTTCCCAGAAGCGTAGGGTCCAGCGATTACGTGGTTTGGAAGAAGCCGAAAGATTATACTTGCACACATTAAGGAAGGCACGGCCCGATTTGGCCGCCAAAATTCAGCAAACTCTGGACGAAGAGGGTCGGCCACAAAGAAAAGTATGGTGCCCCAGACAAAGGAAAGCCGATGATGAGACATCGGCTGGCACAAACATGGTGTTCATCCTTCCAGCGGAGTTTTGCGCTCCCGGATTAGACGAAGCACCTGTGGCACAACTGGACTGCGGCCCTCGGCCAGTTATCTTTGAGAAGCCACGAGAAAGAAGCTATAGACACCTAAAAGCCCTGTACCTACGAGGTTATATCAATGGGCAGCCTGTCAACAAGATGCTGGTGGACACTGGAGCGGCAGTCAACATTATGCCGTACTCCCTGCTGCGTCGGTTGGGACGTTCTAGTTCGGATCTGATCAAGACCAACGTCACATTGAGCGATTTCAACGGCCAAGCATCTGAAGCACAAGGTGTCCTAAACGTGGATCTGACCGTAGGAAAGAAAACCATCCCTACGACGTTCTTTATTGTCGACAGCAAGAGCACTTACGCTGTCCTGTTAGGGAGAGATTGGATCCACGCCAACTGTTGCATTCCATCCACAATGCACCAATGTCTAATACAGTGGGATGGAGATGAAGTAGAGGTCGTTGATGTCTACGTTCCCCCTCCTTTCCTGTAGACAGTGTTGGGCCTCCAAGTGCAGAGGTTTGTAGAACAGCAGCAAGTTTTCCCTTAAGTGGATACCCAAGGTTTATCGAACTCAGGGAGGAAGAGGTCAAAGATATCCCTCTCATGCAACCCTGTAACCACAAAGCAAGAAGTCTCTTGTGTCCCCAACACACCAAATAGGTGCACTAGTTCGGCGAAGAGATAGTGAAATACGAGGTGGTATAAATAAGTATGAGCAGAGTAGCAACGGTGCCGTAAAATAGCTTGCTGGCGTGTAGTTGATGGTGGTAGTATTGCAGCAGTAGTAACACAGTAAAACGAAGTAAACAAGCAGTAGTAACTCAGCAGTATTTAGGAACAAGGCCTAGGGATTAGACTTTCACTAGTGGACACTCTCAACATTGATCACATAACAGAATAGATAAATGCATACTCTACACTTTTGTTGGATGATGAACACATTGCGTAGGATTACACGAACCCTCAATGCCGGAGTTAACAAGCTCCACAATAATGCTCATGTTTTAGTAACCTTTAGTGTAAGATAGATCAACAGATTAAACCAAGTACTAGCATAGCATGCACACTGTCACCATTACACACGTGCAGGAGGAATAGAACTACTTTAATAACTTTGCTAGAGTAGCACATAGATAGTAGTGATACAAAACTCATATGAATCTCAATCATGTAAAGAAGCTCATGAGATCATTGTATTGAAGTACATAGGAGAGAGATTAACCACATAGCTACCGGTACGAGCCCCGAGCCTCGATGGAGAACTACTCCCTCCTCATGGGAGCGAGCAGCGGTGATGAAGATGGCGGTGGAGATGGCAGTGGTGTCGATGGAGAAGCCTTCCGGGGGCACTTCCCCGCTCCGGCAGGGTGCCGGAACAGAGACTCCTGTCCCCCAGATCTTGGCTTCGCGATGGCGGCGGCTCTGGAAGGTTTTTCGTATCGTGGTTCTTCGTATCAGGGGTTTCGCGACGGAGGCTTTAAATAGGCGGAAGGGCAGCCTCGGAGGGGCCACCACACCATAGGGCGGCGCAGCCCCCCCTCTGGCCGCGCCAGGGTGTGGTGTGGGCCCCCAGGGCTTCCCTGCGGCGGCTCTCGGGTGTTCTGGATGGTTCCGGGAAAATAGGAATCCGGGTCTTGATTTCGTCCGATTCCGAGAATATTTCGTTACTAGGATTTCTGGAACCAAAAACAGCAGAAAACGAGAACCGGCCCTTCGGCATCTTGTCAATAGGTTAGTTCCGGAAAACGCATAAAAATGATATAAAGTGTGAACAAAACATGTAGATATCATCAATAATGTGGCATGGAACATAAGAAATTATCGATACGTCGGAGACGTATCAGCATCCCCAAGCTTAGTTCCTGCTCGTCCCGAGCAGGTGAACGATAACAAAGATAATTTCTTAAGTGACATGCTACCAACATGATCTTAATCATACTATTGTGAAGTATATGAGATGAATGCAGCGATCAAAACAATGGTGATGACATGAGTAAACAACTGAACCATATAACAAAGACTTTTCATGAATAGTACAAGACAAGCATAAATAAGACTTGCATAAGAGTTACTCATAGAGCAATAAATTCTTAGTAGAAGCATTGAAGCAACACAATGGAAGATTAAGTTTCAGAGGTTGCTTTCAACTTGTAACATGCATATCTCATAGATAATTGTCAACATAGAGTAATATAATAAGTGCAATATGCAAGTATGTAAGAATCAATGCACAGTTTACACAAGTGTTTGCTTCTTGAGGTGGAGAGAGATAGGTGAACTGACTCAACATAAAAGTAAAGAGAATGGTCCTTCAAAGAGGAAAGCATCGATTGCTATATTTGTGCTAGAGCTTTTATTTTGAAAACATGAAACAATTTTGTCAACGGTAGTAATAAAGCATATGTATCATGTAAATTATATCTCACAAGTTGCAAGCCTCATGCATCGTATACTAATAGTGCCCGCACCTTGTCCTAATTAGCTTGGACTACCGGATCTTTGCAATGCACATGTTTTAACCAAGTGTCACAATGGGGTACCTCCATGCCGCTCGTACAAAGGTCTAAGGAGAAAGCTCGCATTTTGGATTTCTCGCTTTTGATTATTCTCAACTTAGACATCCATACCGGGACAACATGGACAACAGATAATGGACTCCTCTTTAATGCATAAGCATGTGGCAACAATTAGTATTCTCATATGAGATTGAGGATATGTGTCCAAAACTGAAACTTCCACCATGATTCATGGCTTTAGTTAGCGGCCCAAAGTTCTTCTCTAACAATATGCATGCTCCAACCATAAAGGTGGTAGATCTCTCTTACTTCAGTACAAGACGGACATGCATAGCAACTCACATGATATTCAACAAAGAATAGTTGATGGCGTCCCCGTAAGCATGGTTATCGCACAACAAGCAACTTAATAAGAGATAAAGTGCATAAGTACATATTCAATACCACAATAGTTTTTAAGCTATTTGTCCCATGAGCTATATATTGCAAAGGTGAAGGATAGAAATTTAAAGGTAGCACTTCAAGCAATTTACTTTGGAATGGCGGAGAAATACCATGTAGTAGGTAGGTATGGTGGACACAAATGGCATAGTGGTTGGCTCAAGTATTTTGGATGCATGAGAAGTATTCCCTCTCGATACAAGGCTTAGGCTAGCAAGGTTGTTTGAAGCAAACTCAAGTATAAAATGGTGCAGCAAAGCTTACATATGAACATATTGCAAACATTATAAGACTTTACATCGTCTTCCTTGTTGTTCAAACACCTTAACCAGAAAATATCTAGACTCTAGAGAAACTAATCATGCAAACCAAATTTTAACAAGCTCTATGTAGTTCTTCATTAATAGGTACAATGTACATGATGCAAGAGCTTAAACATGAGCACAACAATTGCCAAGTATCACATTATTCAAGACATTCTACCAATTACTACATGTAGCATTTTCCAATTCCAACCATACAATGATGAACGAAGCAATCAACCTTTGCCATGAACACTAAAAAATAAAGCTAAGAACACATGTGTTCATACGAACCAGCGGAGCGTGTCTCTCTCCCACACAAGCATGATGTAATCCAATTTATTCAAACACAAACAAAAATAAAAGCAAACAGACGCTCCAAGAAAAGTACATAAGATGTGGCCGAATAAAAATATAGTTTCAAGGGAGGAACCTGATAATTTTGTCGATGAAGAAAGGGATGCCTTGGGCATCCCCAAGCTTAGATGCTTGAGTCTTCTTGAAATATGCAGGGATGAACCACCGGGGGCATCCCCAAGCTTAGACTCTTCACTCTTCTTGATCATAGTATATCATCCTCCTCTCTTGACCCTTGAAAACTTCCTCCACACCAAACTCAAAGCAAACTCATTAGAGGGTTAGTGCATAATCAAAAATTCACATGTTCAGAGGTGACACAATCATTGTTAACACTTCTGGACATTGCACAAAGCTACTGGACGGTAATGGAACAAAGAAATCCATCCAACACAGTAAAACAGGCAATGCGAAATAAAAGGCAGAATCTGTCAAAACAGAACAGTCCGTAAAGACGAATTTTAAAAGGGCACCAGACTTGCTCAAATGAAAAAACTCAAAACTAATGAAAGTTGCGTACATATCTGAGGAACACGCACGTAAATTGGCATATTTTTCTGAGTTACCTACAGAGAGAACAGCCCAGATTCGTGACAGATAGAAATCTGTTTCTGCGCAGAAATCCAAATCTAGTATCAACCTTCGATTAGAGACTTCACTTGGCACAACAATGCAAAAAAAATAAGATAAGGAGAGGTTGCTACAGTAGTAACAACTTCCAAGACACAAATATAAAACAAAGTACTGTAGCAAAATAAACACATGAGTTATCTCCCAAGAAGTTCTTTCTTTATAGCCATTAAGATGGGCTCAGCAGTTTTAATGATGCACTCGCAAGAAATAGTAGTTGAAGCAAAAGAGAGCATCAAGAGGCACATTAAAAACATATTTAAGTCTAACATGCTTCCTATGCATAGGAATCTTGTAAATAAACAAGTTCATGAAGAGCAAAGTAATAAGCATAGGAAGATAGAACAAGTGTAGCTTCAAAAATTTCAGCACATAGAGAGGCATTTTAGTAACATGAAAATTTCTACAACCATATTTTCCTCTCTCATAATAATATCCAGTAGCATCATGAGCAAACTCAATAATATAACTATCACATAAAGCATTCTTATCATGAGTCTCATGCATAAAATAATTACTCTCCACATAAGCATAATCAATTTTATTAGTAATAGTGGGAGCAAATTCAACAAAGTAGCTATCATTATAATTTTCATCATCAAATATAGGAGGCATATTGTAATCATCATAAAATGTACTCTCCATAGTAGGTGGCACCAAAAGACCACTATCATTATAATCATCATAAATAGGAGACAAAGTATCATCAAAGAAAATTTTCTCCTCAATGCTTGGGGGACTAAAAATATCATGAAAACCAGCTTCCCCAAGCTTAGAATTTTCCATAGCATTAGCAACAATAGTGTTCAAAACATTCATATTAATAACATTCCCATTAGCATGCATATAAAGTTCCATGGGTTTTTTAATTCTCACTTCAAACACATCATGTCCTAATTCAAGATAAAGTTCATAAAGATCTCTCATATTTTTGTTGTTCTCCATTATGCCCAACTAGTGTAAACAAGAAACAAAAAGTTGCAATTGCAGGATCTAAAGGAAATATCTTCGAGCACAAACACAATGGCGCTGTAAAAGTACTCGTTACTCGGAACCGGAGTATGAGTGCCTTTTTACCTTTCCTCCCCGGCAACGGCGCCGTAAAAGTGCTTGATGTCTACGTTCCCCTCCTTTCCCGTAGACAGTGTTGGGCCTCCAAGAGCGAGGTTTGTAGAACAGCAGCAAGTTTTCCCTTAAGTGGATACCCAAGGTTTATCGAACTCGTGGAGGAAGAGGTCAAAGATATCCCTCTCATGCAACCCAGCAACCACAAAGCAAGAAGTCTCTTGTGTCCCCAACACACCAAATAGGTGCACTAGTTCGGCGAAGAGATAGTGAAATACAGGTGGTATAAATAAGTATGAGCAGTACCAATGGTGCTAGAAAATAGCTTGCTGGCGTGTAGTTGATGGTGGTAGTATTGCAGCAGTAGTAACACAAAGAAACAAGAAACAAGTAGTAGTAACTCAGCAGTATTTAGGAACAAGGCCTAGGGATTAGACTTTCACTAGTGGACACTCTCAACATTGATCACATAACAGAATAGATAAATGCATACTCTACACTTTTGTTGGATGATGAACACATTGCGTAGGATTACACGAACCCTCAATGCCGGAGTTAACAAGCTCCACAATAATGCTCATGTTTTAGTAACCTTTAGTGTAAGATAGATCAACGGATTAAACCAAGTACTAGCATAGCATGCACACTGTCACCATTACACACGTGCAGGAGGAATAGAACTACTTTAATAACTTTGCTAGAGTAGCACATAGATAGTAGTGATACAAAACTCATATGAATCTCAATCATGTAAAGCAGCTCATGAGATCATTGTATTGAAGTACATAGGAGAGAGATTAACCACATAGCTACCGGTACAGCCCCGAGCCTCGATGGAGAACTACTCCCTCCTCATGGGAGCAGCAGCGGTGATGAAGATGGCGGTGGAGATGGCAAGTGGTGTCGATGGAGAAGCCTTCCGGGGCACTTCCCCGCTCCGGCAGGTGCCGGAAAGAGACTCCTGTCCCCCAGATCTTGGCTTCGCGATGGCGGCGGCTCTGGAAGGTTTTTCGTATCGTGGTTCTTCGTATCAGGGGTTTCGCGACGGAGGCTTTAAATAGGCGGAAGGGCAGCCTCGGAGGGGGCCTGGGGCCACCACACCATAGGGCGGCGCGGCCCCCCCTGCGCGCCAGTGGTGTGGTGTGGGCCCCCAGTGGCTTCCTCCGGCGGCTCTCGGGTGTTCTGGATGGTTCCGGGAAAAATAGGAATCTGGGTCTTGATTTCGTCCGATTCCGAGAATATTTCGTTACTAGGATTTCTGGAACCAAAAACAGCAGAAAACAGGAACTGGCCCTTCGGCATCTTGTCAATAGGTTAGTTCCGGAAAACGCATAAAAATGATATAAAGTGTGAACAAAACATGTAGATATCATCAATAATGTGGCATGGAACATAAGAAATTATCGATACGTCGGAGACGTATCAGTCGTCCATGCAGATGACTCAGTTGAGATCTCAACGGCTGGAATGAACGTTTGGGAGACGGCAGGACAAGAGCCGCTCTCAGGCATCAATTTAGACGACTGCGAGCGCATCGACGTGACGAAAAATGGGGTGAGGCTGGTCTTATCCACTGGCCTGATAGAGTAACAAGAAAAAATCTATGGATATACGTGGCAAGGCCGATTCTTGTGATCGGCCCAAAAAAATGATAAGAGATGATCTGGTCTCAAGCATGTCACGCAGCTATAGTAAAGCAAGACCAAGGTGTAAATCTTCAGAACAGGAGGGGGCCGATTCCAGCAATCGGCCCGTTTTATTCTCATCATGCGTTCTGGCCTAGGTTCAGTTCGATCGTACAGGTGACGAAAGCTAGGATATGGGTTACATCGACTGATGAAGTTGGAAGCAGTCAACGTTGGTACTAATGGAGCCGATATTCAAAGACAGTGCCTTGGCTAACTACAGAGCCGATATCCGCAGTTACCTGACAGATTCGGCTCGGGGGGCACTTAATCAGAGGAACAGGTGCGATACACGTGCAGTAAAATAATGGGGGCCGGTACCGGTAGAAAAAAAAAACAAAAAAACAATCGGCCTGAGAAAAAAAAAATTTGCATGCAAATATGCAAGTCATAGCCGATGCAAAGGCATCGACTTTAGAATGCAAAAGCCGATGCTCAGCCATCGACTCTAGAGGTGCAACTACACGATGAAGATATGATCGGCTCTGCTGCAGCAGCCCAGGAGGATGAGTGAAATCGGCCAAAGCAGGGGTGAAACTTATGTGCGAGCCTTTTGAGCTAGAGTGAGAGTTTTGACGCTTCAGGGTGTTCTTGGAGGCTACTTTCCTCGTCGCTGTTCTCGCCTTGATTAAGGCTCGGGGGGCAGCCGACATAGTAGATACTCTGATTTTGGAAGCCGATTTGGACGTTATCGGCTGGATCTGCGTCACAAAGTTCCTCAAGGTTGACCGTCCTGTTGCCGCAGCGGGTCAGCGCGAGGTTATAAAGGGAAATCATCGCAAGTCCTGGCGCGATTTGAGATCTGAGGTTGCCGACAGAACTGGCCTTGCTCGCGTTTCATGGCAAGGGCCGATGCGCTGCCATCGGCTCTTGGTATGTTGACTAACTTTGACAATCGGCAGAACTAGTGAAAGGACAGAATCGGCTTGGAAATATTTGCTTCATTAATAAAGGAGTTTTTACAAAGACGAGCCGATTGCTCAAGAGAGGAAGAACAAAAGAAGAGCCGATTGCTCAGAACTACTAATCCTACATTACTAATCCTCGCTGGCCTCGTCGTCGGCGTCGTAGCTACCGTCGGCGCTGCTCCCGGAGAATTCCTCGTCACTGCTGCTCCAGCCTTCGGCCGGAGCCTCGTCGTCCTCGTCATCATCATCGTCCTCGCTGTCTGCCCATGCGCGGAAGCGCTTCGCCGGCGGATACCCGGCAGAGGAGGAGGAATCATTCTCCTCCTCTTCCTCCTTTTCCTCTACTTCTTCTTCTTCCTCTTCCTCGTCGGAAGAGGTGGGGTTCGCCCAGGAGTGAAGGTCGTCTTCGCTCTCGCTCTTCAGCTCGCCTTCGATGAGAAACTGGAGGTTGCCCTCCCCATCCACTACTAGGAAAAGGGCAATCAGTGGCGCACCACTTTTACCCATCAGTGGCGCACTAGTGGTGCGCCACTGCTATCACGCCACTGCTAACTTTTAGTAGTGGCGCACTAGTGGTGCGCCATTGCTATTTGGCTTAGCGATGGCGCACCGGTAGTGCGCCACTACTAGCTTCATGGTGCGCCACTACTAAACGTCCGAGGTGCGCCACCGGATAGAAAAATGGTGCGCCACTACTAAAATTTGAAATTTCTAGATCTGGATCTGGATCCGGATCGGGATCCGGATCCGGATCCGGCACATTTTGTTTCGAATTTTTTTGGCTCGTTATTTTTTCTCGTTCTTGTTGCTAGAATTATTTGTGCAATGTTCATTCTCATTTTTCTTAGCCTAGCCGCCGGTGATGATGGATGAGGGACGTAGGAGAGGTGAAGAAAGGTGAGGAGATGTAGGAGAGGATGAACAAGAGGACGAAGGCCAGAGGTAATGGAGGCTAGAGGGTCGCCGGAGGGTCGTCGGAGAGTAAGGTCACCGGAGCTCGACATAGTGGAGGAGGTCGCCGGAGTGAAAGTAGGAGAGGAGAGGAGGAGGTCGCCGGAGTGAAAGTAGGAGAGGAGAGGAGGAGGTCGCCGGAGTGAAAGGAGGAGAGGAGAGGAGGAGGTCGCCGGAGTGAAAGGAGGAGAGGAGAGGAGGAGGTCGCCGGAGTGAAAGGAGGAGAGGAGAGGAGGAGAGCAGGAGGAGGAGGAGAGGAGAATGAAAGCAGGGGAATGTGTGGAGGAGGAGGGAGGAGGGGGTTAAGTGGCCGGCTCCTCCCATGCATTTTGAAATTCGTGGGCGGGAAGCTTAGCAGTGGAGCACCAAGGCATGGGTGCGCCACCGCTATTTTTTTTCTATTTTTTGCCCAAAATCTAAAACCTGAAAAAAGTCCTGTTTCTGTTTTGAATTTGACGAATCCATTTTTTCTCCAAGGAGTAAGCTTTCGACACCTCTAAATATTCCAAGGAAGTGCAGATCCACCCGACGGATCCTAAAAAGACAACAAATAACGCAACCAACTTGGGCAGCGCATAGGAAAGCACGCTCGTTGAGTTTCTCCGTGAGCGTTGGGAAATCTTTGCATGGTGTCCAGCTGACTGATGTCTACGCACGCTTCTATTCCTGTAGACAGTGTTGGGCCTCCAAGAGCAGAGGTTTGTAGAACAGCAGCAAGTTTCCCTTAAGTGAATCACCCAAGATTTATCGAACTCAGGGAGGTAGAGGTCAAAGATATCCCTCTCAAGCAACCCTACAATCACGATACAAGAAGTCTCTTGTGTCCCCAACACACCCAATACACTTGTCAGATGTATAGGTGCACTAGTTCGGCGAAGAGATAGTGAAATACAAGTGGTATGAATGAATATGAGCAGTAGTAACGGCGCCAGAAAATAGCTTGTCTGGCGTGCAGTTGATGGTAGTAATATTGCAGGAAGTAAAGATGCAAGTAAACAAGAAATAAACGATGATTGCAGTATTTGGAAATAAGGCCTAGGGATCATACTTTCACTAGTGGACACTCTCAACATTGATCACATAATAAAACCACTCTACACTCTCTTGTTGGATGACAAACACCATTAATTGTGTAGGGCTACAAGAGCACCTCAATGCCGGAGTTAACAAGCTCCACAACATTCGATGTTCATATTTAAATAACCTTAGAGAGCATGATAGACCAACGCAATTATACCGAGTACTAACATAGCATGCACACCGTCACCGACAGACTATGAAAGGAGGAATAGATCACATCAATACTATCATAGTAATAGTTAACTCCATAATCTACAAGAGATTACAATCATAAACTACGCCAAGTACTACATGATGCACACACTCGTCACCATTACATCATGGAGGAGGAATAGACTACTTTAATAACATCACTAGAGTAGCACATAGATTAATAGTGATATAAAGCACATTGCAATCATAAAGGAATATAAATAAGCACTTCACTATGCGATTCTGAATTACTCTTTGGCAAGATAACGAACACTAATTCATCATGTAGGCAAACCTTAAAGATGTATTCCCAAGTACTAATAAACACCCCACGCTGTCACTGTGAGCATTCATAAGAGGTACTAACACACCACAATTTCATAGAGACATCCAACTCAAATCATAACTCAGTGAATAAGTATTCTGTGAAATACAGCCTAAGAGACCCACACGGTGCACACACTGTCACCTTTACACACGTGGGACAAGGAGTCTCCGGAGATCACATAAGTAAAATCCACTTGAATAGCATAACGACATCTAGATTAAAAAGCTCATCATATGGATCTCAATCATGTAAGGCAGCTCATGAGATCATTGTATTGAAGTACATGGAGAGAGAGATTAACCACATAGCTACCGGTACAGCCCTTAGCCTCGATGGAGAACTACTCCTCCTCATGGGAGACAACAGCGTTGATGAAGATGGCGGTGGTGTCGATGGAGAGGCCTTCCGGGGGCACTTCCCCGTCCCGGCGGCGTGCCGGAACAGAGACTCCTGTCCCTCAGATCTTGGCTTCGCGATGGCGGCGGCTCTGGAAGGTTTCTCGTACCGTGGCTTTTCCGTATCGAAGATTTAGGTCAGGGGTCTTATTATAGGCGAAGAGGCGGAGTCGGAAGGGCTATGGAGCCGCCACACAACAGGGGGGCGCGCCCCCCCTTGGGCCGCGCCGCCACCTTGTGTGGGGCCCACTTGGCTCTCCTCTGGCCCCTCTTCGGTGTTCTGGAAGCTTCGTGGAATTATAAGATGTTGGGCGTTGATTTCGTCCAATTCCGAGAATATTTCCTTAATAGGATTTCTGAAACCAAAAACAGCGAGAAAACGAGAACCGGCACTTCGGCATCTCGTCAATAGGTTAGTTTCGGAAAATGCATAATAATGACATATAATGTGTATAAAACATGTGAGTATCATCATAAAAGTAGCATGGAACATAAGAAATTATAGATACGTTTGAGAAGTATCAAGCATCCCCAAGCTTAGTTCCTACTAGCCCTCGAGTAGGTAAACGATAACTGAAGGATAACGTTGCATAGAAAACAAAAAATTTCCTACCGCGAACACGCAATCCAAGCCAAGATGCAATCTAGAAGACGGTAGCAACGAGGGGATATCGAGTCTCACCCTTGAAGAGATTCCAAAGACTACAAGATGAGGCTCTTGTTGCTGCGGTAGACGTTCACTTGCCGCTTGCAAAAGCGCGTAGAAGATCTTGATCACGATCGCTTCCGGCGCCACGAACGGGCAGCACCTCCGTACTCGGTCACACGTTAGGTTGTTGATGAAGACGACGTCCACCTCCCCGTTCCAGCGGGCAGCGGAAGTAGTAGCTCCTCTTGAATCCGACAGCACGACGGCGTGGTGTCGGTGGTGGTGGAGAAATCCGGCGGAGCTTCGCTTAAGCGTGCGGGATGTGGTGGAGGAGAGATACCGCTAGGGTTTGGGGAGAGAGGGGGAGGCTAGGGCGCCGGCCAAGGGAAGCCCTAGGTGGTGCGGCCAAGAGTGGGCAGCCCCTCCCTCTCCTCCTCATTATATAGGTGGAAATCCCCAAGTGTTGGTATCCAAGTCTTCGAATAAGACCCCAACAATGAAACCTCCCATATGTAGGGAAACCTACCCAAGGTGGGAATCCCACTTGGGGTGGGATTCCCCCTTCCATGAGGGGTTGGCCGGCCACCCTAGGGAGTCCACCTTGGACTCCTCCCCTTTAGGGTTGGCTGGCCATGCAAGGTGGAGTCCCTCCGGGACTCTACTTTCCATGGTGATTTCTTCCGGACTTTTCTAGAACCTTCTAGAACCTGCCATAAATGCACCGGATCATTTCCAAACTTGGAATATGACTTCCTATATATGAATCTTATTCTCCGGACCATTCCGGAACTCCTCGTGATGTCCGGGATCTCATCCGGGACTCCGAACAAATATTCGAACTCCATTCCATATTCAACTTCTACCATTTCAACATCCAACTTTAAGTGTGTCACCCTACGGTTCGTGAACTATGCGGACATGGTTGAGTACTCACTCCGACCAATAACCAATAGCGGGATCTGGAGATCCATAATGGCTCCCACATATTCAACGATGACTTCGGTGATCGAATGAACCATTCACATACGATACCAATTCCCTTTGTCATGCGATATTTTTACTTGTCCGAGGTTTGATCATCGGTATCACTCTATACCTTGTTCAACCTCGTCTCCTGACAAGTACTCTTTACTCGTACCGTGGTATGTGGTCTCTTATGAACTTATTCATATGCTTGCAAGACATTAGACGACATTCCACCGAGAGGGCCCGAGTATATCTATCCGTCATCGGGATGGACAAATCCCATCGTTGATCCATATGCCTCAACTCATACTTTCCGGATACTTAATCCCACCTTTATAACCACCCATTTACGCAGGTGGCGTTTGATGTAATCAAAGTACCTTTCCGGTATAAGTGATTTACATGATCTCATGGTCATAAGGACTAGGTAACTATGTATCGAAAGCTTATAGTAAATAACTTAATGACGAGATCTTATGCTACGCTTAATTGGGTGTGTCCATTACATCATTCATATAATGATATAACCTTGTTATTAATAACATCCAATGTTCATGATTATGAAACTAATCATCCATTAATCAACAAGCTAGTTTAAGAGGCATACTAGGGACTTCTTGTTGTCTACATATCACACATGTACTAATGTTTCGGTTAATACAATTATAGCATGATATATAAACATTTATCATAAACATAAAGATATAAATAATAACCACTTTATTATTGCCTCTAGGGCATATCTCCTTCGAGTCTCCCACTTGCACTAGAGTCAATAATCTAGTTTACATTTGTAAAGATATAACACCTTGGCCTTCCGGTGCTTTATCATGTATTGCTCACGGGAGAGGTTTTTAGTCATCGGATTCGACACGCTCGAAACGTATGTATTTTGTAATTCATTTGCGTCTCAACGCATCACTCATTTCCAAATGAGTTGGCATTAAATATGTTTGATCTTCTGGTGGAACCTTAATTCCGCTGTCTGAAATATGTCACTAATATTGTCACACACAATATAGCTTCAAAGTTCGACTCTGTCGAACTACACCAAGTTCTCAAAGAACCTCTTGACTTAACATCCTTTGTCATTGTCAAAATAATGACATACTCTGCCTTCTTTTGTAGAATCCGTCACAATATTTAGAACTCTTCTAAATCTAGCATAGACAACTTCTAGCTCATTGTGCTACCTTTTAAACAACACTTAGTCTAATTTGAGATTGAACATGCATAACAACTCACATGATATTCAACAAAGGTAAAAGTTGATGGCGTCCCCAGAAACATGGTTACCGCTCAACAAGCAACTTATTAAGAAATAAGATACATAGCTACATATTATTTACCACAATAGTTTTTAAGGCTATATTTCCCATGAGCTATATATTGCAAAGACAAAGAATAGAATTTTAAAGGTAGCACTCAAGTAATGTACTTTGGAATGGCAGAGAAATACCATGTAGTAGGTAGGTATGGTGGACACAAATGGCATAGTTTTTGGCTCAAGGATTTGGATGCACGAGAAGAATTCCTCTCAATACAAGGCTAGGCTAGCAAGGTTGTTTGAAGCAAACTCAAGTATAAAAGGTGCAGCAAAACTCACATATGAACATATTGTAAGTATTATAAGACTTTACATCGTCTCCTTGTTGTTCAAACACCTTAACCAGAAAATATCTAGACTCTAGAGATCAATCATGCAAACCAAATTTTAACAAGCTCTATGTAGTTCTTCATTAATCGTTGCAAAGTACATGATGCAAGAGCTTAAACATGATATATATGAGCACAACAATTGCCATGTATCAAATTATTCAAGACATTATACCATTTACCACATGTAGCATTTTCTGTTTCCAACCATATAACAATGAACGAAGCAGTTTCAACCTTCGCCATGAACATTAAGAATAAAGCTAAGAACATATGTGTTCATACGAAACAGCGGAGCGTGTCTCTCTCCCACACAAGCATGATTTTATTCAGAGAATGAAAATAACAAAAACGAAAATAAAAGCACACAGATGCTCCAAGTAAAGCACATAAGATGTGACGGAATAAAAATATAGTTTCACTAGAGGTGACCTGATAAGTTGTCGATGAAGAAGGGGATGCCTTGGGCATCTGTTATCACCAGATTTTGGCTAAATCAGGAGGTGGGCCGCGATCAAGATGGGCTTGAAAGATTACACATGGAAGATCTATGAAGCGGCCTTGCACGGAGAATTTGGGCTAAGTTGCCCGTGTATCTTTAATTATGGAAGATTGTATTTAGATTAAAAGTTAGAATTTATCTCGTGCACGGTTTAGTGCACGCCCACATTAGAAAGTCCGTCTGGACTATAAATATATACCTAGGGTTTATGGAATAAACAACAACTCACGTTCAACCCAAAACAAACCAATCTCGGCGCATCGCCAACTCCTTCGTCTCGAGGGTTTCTATCGGGTAAGCGACATGCTGCCTAGATCGCATCTTGCGATCTAGGCAGCACAAGCCCCACGTTGTTCATGCGTTGCTCGTACTCGAAGCGCTTTTGATGGCGAGCAACGTAGTTATCATAGATGTGTTAGGGTTAGCATTGTTCTTCGTTCAAGCATGCTTACGTAGTGCAACCCTTGCATATCTAGCCGCCCTCACACCTATCTCAGGTGTGGGGGAGGCACCCCGCTTGATCATTATTTAGTAGATCTGATCCGTTACGATTGCTCCTTGTTCTACAAGGATTAGTTTAATATCTGCAATAGTTAGGCCTTACAAAGGGGGGAGGATCCGGTGGCACGTAGGGTGGCGTTCGCAAGTCCTAAACGAGGATGTTCCGAGGATCAACTTCATGTTGGTTTTTAGGCCTTGTTTAGGATCGTCTTACGAGCACCGTGCGTGGCCGCGAGGCCCAACCTCGGAGTAGGATGATCCGATTATGCGGTGAAAACCCTAAATCGTCGTAGATCTCATTAGCTTTATCTTGATCAAGCAGGACCACCAAGTATTCGTGCACCCCGTACGAATCATGGGTGGATCGGCTCTTTGAGCCGATTCACGGGATAACCTCGAGAGCCGATCGAGGCTCGTATTTAATGTTTACATGTATGCCCCGCGAGAAACTAAGCGAGGCATCCCCATCACCTTCCCGACCAGGTATAGGTCGGTGGCACGCCCTTGCACTTCGCATCGCCGCGTGTGACCAGAAGAGCATTGCGGGCCGTCGCTCGGAGGGGTCTCAGCCAGCCGCAGCTCTAGGCTCTTCCCGGCTCTACGGTGTTGACAAGGCCGCTGCCCGCCGGTGGGTTTTGGCAGTCAACACATTCTGGCACGCCCGGTGGGACGCCGAGGTCGGAAGGTACCGCCAACATGGTAGAAGCAACGACGGGTACGATCGTCGCGCCGAAGGAAGGCCAAGGGGGCAGGGTGACATGGATAGGCACTGGGACTGCCCGTTCTTCAAACATTGCTGGGACTCGGGAATGAGCCGATTGCCAACAATCGAGGACTGCCCAGAATGCAAACAAAGGAAGAAAGGTGCCACTAACGTGTCTGTGTTCAGCCGTCTAGGGCCTTTCCCGCCTCGGAACAAGCATGCTGAGTCCGCTCAGGTGGAAGATCTCGAGGAGCTAGAGGACGGTGGTGAAGAATACAAATATCATCGGCCCAGGTGGTGCCCTGATGGGCTCAGCCGTTCCCAGAAGCGAAGAGTTCAGCGACTGCGTGGGTTGGAAGAAGCCGAAAGATTATACTGCGCACGCTAAGGAAGGCACGGCCTGATCTGGCCGCCAAAATTCGGCGAACCCCTGGACAAGGAAGGTCAGCCACAAAGAAAAGAGTGGCGCCCGAACAGAGGAAAGCCGATGATGAAACATCAGCCTGGCACAAATATGGTGTTTATCCTCCCTTCGGAGTTCGGTGCTCCAGGATTAGATGAGACATCCGTGGCACAACTTGATGCGGCCCACGGCCGGTTATCTTTGAGAAGCCACGGGAAAGGAGCTACGAGCATCCGAAGGCCCCGTACTTACGAGGATATATCGATGGGAGGCACTGTAAATAAGATGCTTGGTGGACACCGGAGCGGCGGTTAACATCATGCCGTACTCTATGCTACGTCGGCCGGGACGCTCGAGTTCGGATCTAATCAAGACTAACGTGACGTTGAGCGACTTCAACGGCCAAGCGTCTGAGGCACAAGGAGTTCTGAACGTGGATCTGACCGTAGGAAGAAAAACTATCCCTACGACGTTCTTCATCGTTGATAGCACGAGCAGTTATGCTGTGTTGCTGGGAAGAGATTGGATCCACGCCAATCTGCTGCATTCCCTCCACGATGCACCAATGCATAATACGGTGGGATGGTGATGAGGTAGAGGTCGTCCGGAGCCGATGACTCGGCCGAAGTTTCAACGGCTGGCATGAACGCATGGGAAGCAGCAGGCCAAGAACCCCTCTCGAGCATCAACTTGGACGATCGCGAGCGCATCGATGTGACAAAGGGAAGGGTTAAGCTAGTTTTATCCACCGGCCTGACCATGTAGTTGAAGCCAAGCGATGTGCAACTTGGCGAGGCTGATCCTTGTGATCGGCCCCAAGGGTCTATGAAGGAACATTACAAAACCTTCACCGAGCAAACAACGTGGAGGCCGATTCCGATGATCGGCCGTGAATATCCTCACCATCCATACTGCCTGGGTTCAACACATGATCCAACAGAGCCGATATCATCAATTCTCTTGACAGAATCGGCTCGGGGGGGCGCCCAAGTGGATAAAACACGAGGATATGCAGTAGAAGTGTCCCATCATGTGGCGATGGGTATTGGAGTATGGGGGCCGATACACAAATCGGCCGGAAATTCAAATTTTTTTAAGCATAGCCGATGTGCAGACATCGACTTAAGGATCAATGGAGCGTGAAATGGGTCTTCCTTTCAAGGACCCCTAATTCTCATTGGCAAGCCTTCAAGATCAGCGGCATTAGCAGGTTTGAGGGTCGTGGCTCTGATTAAAACGGCAAGTCAGGGTAGGGATGAGCCTTCCTAAGACTGCGAGAACAGCCGATGACGAAGCAATCGGCTGCGACGTTTTGACCAAGATGGTGACTTAGTAGCTGTCACTTCTAGGGGGTGTTACGTCCAGAATTTGGAGGGCATCAGAGATTCAAAGACACCCCCACCGGGAGGCGTCCCAGCCTGCCAGAAACGAAGAGCCGATAGTTGTTGGAGTCGGCTAATGCTGCATTAAAAGTTGGAAGCCGAGGGTGACCGATGTGGTCGGCTCACTGTTATTCTCGCCCGACTGAGGCCCGGGGGGCAGCTTGCCCCGAAGGATCCTTTGCTACGCGGACCAATTTCGTTGGAATCGGCTAACTCGCATCACAATCGGCCCGAGGAATGGTGCCGATGTTACGGAATTATCGGTTTCAATATGCAAGACGATTCGGCGACAAGCCCAGGACTATGTTGAGGGCACCTACTCAACACCAGATTAGTAGCCTGTGTAGACTGTCAGCGGATGAAAGGTGGTCCACTCTCGGACGTGGTCGAGCCCAGGCCTGTTTGCCTGAATTATTGGTCTTCATCATTGTCTCTACCCCGGCTGAGGCTCGGGGGGCAACTTGCCGCGAGAGGTCCTTTGCTATAAGAAGGCCGAGTTCGCTAAAATCGGTTGGCTTTGCGTCTCAGTTTGATTTGGAGCAATGGTTGCTGAAAGAGAACATAGCAGGATTATAAAACGTTACTACAGAGGTAATGCCTGTCCTGCAGAAGTGGCAGCTTCGGCGTTTAAATTGATCCGGCAACGATCTTAGGGCGCTTCTGGATACAGAGAGGGTCTGGAAGGGAAGGATGTGGCAGAAGAATGTCTGAAGGCCTAGGGTTTGCACGCTTATGGCTAGGCCTGGTTTGACCAGGAGCTTGGGTCCGGATGAATCTATCACAAAATTTGTCGTGAGAGACCGATGCGACGCCATCGGCTTATTGGGCATTAACCAGATTGGCAATCGGTAGAATCAGTGCGAAAGACAATCGGCTAAATTATCATAAAGGGAATCGGCAAAATCGAGTTGGGGAATTTCTTCATTAATAAGCCAGATTTCTTACATAGAAGAGCTGATTGCTCTCAAAAGGAAATACCAGGGGGATACATTGCCCCGTCTGCTACTGCTGGCCCTATGCTAAGACCCTATCTAGGGGCCGCTGCTGCCCTCGTCGTCGTCGTCGCCGTCATCGCCACTTGCCGGCGCTGCTCCCTGCCGGCTCGTCATCGGCTGCTCCGGCGGCCGCCGGCGGGACCCTCGTCGTCTTCATCCTCTTCGTCGGCGTCGTCGTCCACTGTCGACGTCGCTGAAGTTCCCGGGCCAGAGGTGGCGGCGTTTGGCCGGCGGCTCGTCGGAGGAGCTGTCTTCATCCTCCTCCTCCTCTTCCTCCTCCTTCACCTCCTCGGAGGTGGTGAAGTCTGCCCAGGAGAGGCGATCGTCTTCGCTCTCCTCCACCGCTTCCCCGTCAGCAAGGAAGCGGAGGTCGCTCTCCCCGTCGGTTAGGGATTTGTCATCCTCGGACCGGACGGAGGAGTCATGGTCCTCTTTGTCCCACTTCGTTGGGGCGAGGATGTCGTACGCCGCTTGCGTACCCCACGAGGGCGTCGACTCTCGGATGGGAGAGGACACGTGGGAAAGGTCCGACGAAGAAGAAGAGGAAGAGGAAGAGGACATGGTTGCAGGGGAGGGTTTTTGGAGTGCTAATGCAGAAGGGGTGAAGAGGAGAACTGTTCGATGCGGTTAAATAAAAGGAGGTGGGGGTTTTTTAAATTTCGGGCAGTTCTCGAGGACATGGTGCCAAAACTGTCAAATCGTGCAGAGAAGTTGGGAAGGCAAGTCGTCATGATGAAGCATGCTGCGACAGTTCCGCTCTGCCGTGACACGACCCCTCTGAGGAAAAAAACGAGTGGTTTTGAAATTATCATTACCAAAACCAGGGGGGCATGTGTTATCACCAGATTTTGGCTAAATCAGGAGGTGGGCCGCGATCAAGATGGGCTTGAAAGATTACACATGGAAGATCTATGAAGCGGCCTTGCACGGAGAATTTGGGCTAAGTTGCCCGTGTATCTTTAATTATGGAAGATTGTATTTAGATTAAAAGTTAGAATTTATCTCGTGCACGGTTTAGTGCACGCCCACATTAGAAAGTCCGCTGGACTATAAATATGTACCTAGGGTTTATGGAATAAACAACAACTCACGTTCAACCCAAAACAAACCAATCTCGGCGCATCGCCAACTCCTTCGTCTCGAGGGTTTCTATCGGGTAAGCGACATGCTGCCTAGATCGCATCTTGCGATCTAGGCAGCACAAGCCCCACGTTGTTCATGCGTTGCTCGTATCGAAGCGCTTTTGATGGCGAGCAACGTAGTTATCATAGATGTGTTGGGGTTAGCATTGTTCTTCGTTTAAGCAGGCTTACGTAGTGCAACCCTTGCATATCTAGCCGCCCTCACACCTATCTCGGGTGTGGGGCGGCACCCCGCTTGATCATTATTTAGTAGATCTGATCCGTTACGATTGCTCCTTGTTCTACAAGGATTAGTTTAATATCCGCAATAGTTAGGCCTTACAGGGGGGGAGGATCCAGTGGCACGTAGGGTGGCGTTCGCAAGTCCTAAACAGGATGTTCCGATGATCAACTTCATGTTGGTTTTTAGGCCTTGTTTAGGATCGGCTTACGAGCACCGTGCGTGGCCGCGAGGCCCAACCTGGAGTAGGATGATCCGATTATGCGGTGAAAACCCTAAATCGTCGTAGATCTCATTAGCTTTATCTTGATCAAGCAGGACCACCAAGTATTCGTGCACCCCGTACGAATCATGGGTGGATCGGCTCTTTGAGCCGATTCACGAGATAACCTCGAGAGCCGATCGAGGCTCGTATTTAATGTTTACATGTATGCCCTGCGAGAAACTAAGCGAGGCATCCCCATCACCTTCCCGACCGGGTATAGGTCAGGTGGCACGCCCTTGCACTTCGCATCGCCGCGTGTGACCAGAAGAGCATTGCGGGCCGTCGCTCGGAGGGGCCTCAGCCAGCCGCAGCTCTAGGCTCTTCCCGGCTCTACGGTGTTGACAAGGCCGCTGCCCGCCGGTGGGTTTTGGCAGTCAACAGCATCCCCAAGCTTAGATGCTTGAGTCTTCTTAAAATATGCAGGGATGAACCACAGGGGCATCCCCAAGCTTAGACTTTTCACTCTTCTTGATCATATTGTATCATCCTCCTCTCTTGACCCTTGAAAACTTCCTACACACCAAACTCAAAACAAGCTCATTAGAGGGTTAGTGCATAATCAAAAATTCACATATTCAGAGGTGACACAATCATTCTTAACACTTCTGGACATTTCTCAAAGCTACTGGAAGTTAATGGAACAAAGAAATCCATCCAACACGAGCAAAAGAGGCAATGCGAAATAAAAGGCAGAATCTGTCAAAACAGAACAGTCCGTAAAGGCGAATTTTTTAGAGGCACCAGACTTGCTCAGATGAAAATTCTCAAATTGAATGAAAGTTGCGTACATATCTGAGGATCACTCACGTAAATTGGCAGATTTTTCTGAGTTACCTACGAGAGAACCCTGCCCAAATTCGTGATGACAGAAGAAACTGCGTTTCGCGCAGTAATCCAAATCTAGTATTGACTTTACTATCAAAGACTTTACTTGGCACAAAAATGCAATAAAATAAAGATAAGGAGAGGTTGCTACAGTATTAACAACTTCCAAGACTCAAATATAAAACAAAATTGCTGTAGTAAAATAAAAACATGGGTTATCTCCCAAGATGTGCTTTCTTTATAGCCATTAAGATGGGCTCAGCAGTTTTAATGATGCACTCCCAAGAAATAAGAGTTGAAGCAAAAGAGAGAATCAAGAAGCAAATTCAAAACAAATTTAAGCTAACCCACTTCCTATGAAAAGGAATCTTGTAAATAAAAAAGTCAATGAAGAACAAAGTGAATAGCATAGGAAGACAAAACAAGTGTAACTTGAAAAATTTCAGCATATAGAGAGGTGTTTTAGTAACATGAAAATTTCTACAACCATATTTTTCTCTCTCATAAAGATTTTCAGTACAATCATGAACAAACTCAACAATATAACTATCAAATGAAACATTCTTATCATGAGTCTCATGCATAAAATTATTACTCTCCACATAAGCATAGTCATTCTTATTAATTGTAGTGGGAGCAAATTCAACAAAGTAGCTATCATCAAATATAGGAGGCATATTGTAATCATAATTAAATTTATCCTCCATAGTAGGTGGCACCAAAAGACCACTATCATTATAATCATCATAAATAGGAGGCAAAGTATCATCAAAGAAAATTTTCTCCTCAATGCTTGGGGGACTAAAAATATCATGCTCATCAAAACCAGCTTCCCCAAGCTTAGAACTTTCTATATCATCATCAACAATGGTGTTCAAAGCGTTCATACTAATATCATTGCTACTAGCATGCAAATAAGGTTCCATAGGTTTTTTAATTTTTGCATCAAACAATCCATGTCTTAACTCAGGAAATAGAATAAAAAGCTCATTGTTTTCCATTATGCCTAACTAGTGTAAAAAACAAACAAAAAGATGCAATTGCATGATCTAAAGGAAATAGCTTCGAGCACTCACACACCGGCAACAAGACTAGGAAATAGCTTAGTAGTCGGTGGATGTGAATACCTTTTACCTTACCTCCCCGGCAACGGCGCCAGAAAATAGCTTGATGTCTACGCACGCTTCTATTCCCGTAGAGCAGTGTTGGGCCTCCAAGAGCGAGAGGTTTGTAGAACAGCAGCAAGTTTCCCTTAAGTGAATCACCCAAGGTTTATCGAACTCGGGGAGGTAGAGGTCAAATATATCCCTCTCAAGCAACCCCGCAATCACGATACAAGAAGTCTCTTGTGTCCCCAACACACCCAATACACTTGTCGGATGTATAGGTGCACTAGTTCGACGAAGAGATAGTGAAATACAAGTGGTATGAATGAATATGAGCGAGTAGTAACGGCGCCGTAAAATAGCTTGTCGGCGTGCGATTGATGGTAGTAATATTGCAGGAAGTAAAGATGCGGTAAAACAAGTAAATAAGCGATGATTGCGGTATTTGGAAACAAGGCCTAGGGATCATACTTTCACTAGTGGACACTCTCAACATTGATCACATAATAAAACCACTCTACACTCTCTTGTTGGATGACAAACACCATTAATTGTGTAGGGCTACAAGAGCACCTCAATGCCGGAGTTAACAAGCTCCACAACATTCGATGTTCATATTTAAATAACCTTAGAGTGCATGATAGACCAACGCAATTATACCGAGTACTAACATAGCATGCACACCGTCACCGACGGACTATGAAAGGAGGAATAGATCACATCAATACTATCATAGTAATAGTTAACTCCATAATCTACAAGAGATTACAATCATAAACTACGCCAAGCACTACATGATGCACACACTGTCACCATTACATCATGGAGGAGGAATAGACTACTTTAATAACATCACTAGAGTAGCACATAGATTAATAGTGATATAAAGCACATTGCAATCATAAAGGAATATAAATAAGCACTTCACTATGCGATTCTGAATTACTCTTTGGCAAGATAACGAACACTAATTCATCATGTAGGCAAACCTTAAAAATGTATTCCCAAGTACTAATAAACACCCCACGCTGTCACTGTGAGCATTCATAGGAGCTACTAACACACCACAATTTCATAGAGACATCCAACTCAAATCATAACTCAGTGAATAAGTATTCTGTGAAATATAGCCTAAGAGACCCACACGGTGCACACACTTGTCACCTTTACACACGTGGGACAAGGAGTCTCCGGAGATCACATAAGTAAAATCCACTTGAATAGCATAACGACATCTAGATTACAAAGCTCATCATATGGATCTCAATCATGTAAGGCAGCTCATGAGATCATTGTATTGAATTACATGGAGAGAGAGATTAACCACATAGCTACCGGTACAGCCCTTAGCCTCGATGGAGAACTACTCCCTCCTCATGGGAGACAAGAGCGTTGATGAAGATGGCGGTGGTGTTGATGGAGAGGCCTTTCAGGGGCACTTCCCCGTCCCGGCGGCATGCCGGAACAGAGACTCCTGTCCCCCAGATCTTGGCTTCGCGATGGCGGCGGCTCTGGAAGGTTTCTCGTACCGTGGCTTTTCCGTATCGAAGATTTAGGTCAGGGGGCTTCTTATAGGCGAAGAGGCGGTGTCGGAAGGGCTACGGAGCCGCCACACAACAGGGGGGCGCGCCCCCCTTGGGCCGCGCCGCCACCTTGTGTGGGGCCCACCTGGCTCTCCTCTGGCCCCTCTCCGGTGTTCTGGAAGCTTCGTGGAATTATAAGATGCTGGGCGTTGATTTTGTCCAATTCCGAGAATATTTCCTTACTAGGATTTCTGAAACCAAAAATAGCAGAAAACAGGAACTGGCACTTCGGCATCTCGTCAATAGGTTAGTTCCGGAAAATGCATAATAATGACATATAATGTGTATAAAACATGTGAGTATCATCATAAGAGTAGCATGGAACATAAGAAATTATAGATACGTTTGAGACGTATCACTGACATACCAGGAGTACCCAGGGAACTTACCGAGCACAACACCCACTGAACTTAGACCTAAGAGATAGACCAATTCGCCAATCTTTACGGTGATTCTCCGAGCAAAACCGCAAAGCTATGGTATCTGAAATACGTCGGCTCAGAGAAGCTGGTTTCGTTAAAGAACTACACACCGATGCCACGTGGATCGCTAACCCAGTGTTGGTCCCGAAAAAACACTGAAGTCCTTCGCATGTGCGTCGATTTCACATGTCTCAACAAACATTGTCCAAATGATTGATACGTCTCAAACGTATCTATAATTTCTTATGTTCCATGCTAGTTTTATGACAATACTCACATGTTTTATACACACTTTACATCATTTATATGCATTTTCCGGCACTAACCTATTAACGAGATGCCGAAACGCCGGTTCTCGTTTTGTGCTGTTTTTGGTTTCAGAAATCCTACACAGGAAATATTCTCGGAATTGGACGAAACGAACGCCCAGGGTCTTATTTTCCACGGAGCTTTCCAGAAGACCGAAGGAGATACGAAGTGGGGCCACGAGGTGGTGACACCACAAGGCGGCGCGGCCAAGGAGGGGCCCGCGCCGCCCTATGGTGTGGGCCCCTCGAGCGCCTATTACCCTATTACCGAGAGCCATGATACGGAAAAAGTTCCAGAGACGCCGCGCCGCCAATCCCATCTCGGGGGATTCAGGAGATCGCCTCCGGCACCCTGCCGGAGAGGGGAATCATCACCGGAGGGCTCTACATCACCATGCCCGCCTCCGGATTGATGTGTGAGTAGTTCATCCTTGGACTATGGGTCCATAGCAGTAGCTAGATGGTTGTCTTCTCCTCTTGTGCTATCATGTTTAGATCTTGTGAGCTGCCTATCATGATCAAGATCATCTACTTGTAATGCTACATGTTGCGTTTGTTGGGATCTGATGAATATTTAATACTATGTCAAGTTGATTATCAATCTATCATATATGTGTTGTTTATGTTCTTGCATGCTGTCCGTTGCTAGTAGAGGCTCTGGCCAAGTTGATACTTGTGACTCCAAGAGGGAGTATTTATGCTCGATAGTGGGTTCATGCCTCCATTGAATCTGGGACGAGTGACGGAAAGTTCTAAGGTTGTGGATGTGCTGTTGCCACTAGGGATAAAACATCAATGCTTTGTCTAAGGATATTTGTGTTGATTACATTACGCACCATACTTAATGCAATTGTCACGTTGTTTGCAACTTAATGCCGGAAGGGGTGCGGATGCTAACCCGAAGGTGGACTTTTTAGGCATAGATGCATGCTGGATAGCGGTCTATGTACTTTGTCGTAATGCCCTAAGTAAATCTCATAGTAGTCATCGTGATATGTATGTGCATTGTTGCCCTACCTATTTGTCAATTGCCCAACTGTAATTTGTTCACGCAACATGCTCTTTATCTTATTGGAGAGACACCACTAGTGAACTGTGGACCCCGGTCCATTCTTTTACATCTGAAATACAATCTACTGCAAACTATGTTCTATGTTGTTCTTTGCAAGCAAACATCATTGTCCACACCATATGTTTAATCCTTTGTTTTCAGCAAGCCGGTGAGATTGACAACCTCACTGTTAAGTTGGGGCAAAGTATTGTGATTGTGTTGTGCAGGTTCCACGTTGGCGCCGGAATCCCTGGTGTTGCGCCGCACTACGCTCCTCCACCAACAACCTTCACGTGGCCTTCATCTCCTACCGGTTCGATAACCTTGGTTTCTTACTGAGGGAAAACTTGCTGCTGTACGCATCACACCTTCCTCTTGGGGTTCCCAACAGACGTGTGCTTCACGCGTTATCAATGATCACTTTCCCCTCCCGAGGATCGATCAAATTATCGATTCCACGGCAGGTTGCGAACGTCTTTCCTTCCTTGATGCGTATTCTGGTTACAATCAGATCCGCTTGAAAGAAGAAGATGAAGTCAAAACAGCTTTCATAACCCCTTATGGCGTGTTTTGCTACAGAACAATGCCCTTCGGGTTAATGCGAGAGCTACGTATCAGAGGATGATGCAGAAGTGTCTCGCCACAAAAATTGGTAAAAACGTCCAAGTATACATCGACGATGTTGTCATTGCAACAAAACAAGAGTCATCCCTCATCGATGATCTATGGGAAACCTTCGACAACCTCGACAAGTTCCGTATTAAACTGAACCCGACAAAATGTTTCTTTGGCGTACCTAAACACTACATCAAAGTATTTTAGCAGTAAACACAAGAGTAAAATACATGGCAGGTCATCGGACTTCTTGACTAGGTTCAGTTGAGTCACCGTACTTCGAAAATATCAATTTACGGTAATCAAATACGTGTTGCCTGCTCATAGACGGTCACACAGTGTTGTATTTGAGGACATGGCAATTTGTGGACCTTATTTGTCAGACTAAGTAGGGTTACAGCTGTGCAAATCGTTTTGCAAAAAGCCCCCGATTTTTTCACATCCACCTCCATCTCAATCTCACCTAACCATCGCCCCAATCTCCTCGTCGTCGTGGTTCGTGCGTGTTACCGGCGGATGAGGAGCGCCTCCATATGCGGGTCGCCGGCCACCGCCAGGTAGAGCGGCGTGGCCCCGTCCATGCCTGAGTTGCGTGGTGGCCGCCTCATCTCTGAGCCGACGGATCTAGGGGACGCGTCCGGCCAAGGCACGGCCGACCCGCCTCCACCGTGTGGCCCCGCCGCCGGCGTCCCCATAGCCAGGCGCTTGGTTTCCCTCCGCCGATATGTGCCCGCGCGCCACTGGTTTCCCCATCATCGACTGGTTCCCGCGCTCTGCTTGGTCAAGGCGGTCCAACCGTCCAAAGGGTCGCGGCAGGCAAAGGAGCAGGAGATTGAGCTCGTCTTGGAGCGGTTTCCGGCAGGGTAGGTGGGTGTCGCGGATGGGAATGCATGCGGTCCTCGCATCGCATGCGCCGCAGAAGCATATGGCGCTCGTGCGTTGCAGTCTCTCCACGCCGCCGTCGACTTAGCACGCCGGCGTGTGCCCCTGCCTCCCCACGCCGCCGCCTCCCTGCCTCCCCATCCCGCGTCCCGTTCCCGTCTGACGCTGCCACTCTCGGCTCTCAAAGAACACGATGTAGATTGGAATGGCTTGCCCTCTCGGGGTGCCATGGCTTCACTTATATATTGGCCAAGACTTGGTATACAAGATTACATCATATCTCATCTAGAGATTGTTACAACAACCGGTTACATCTAGGCAACTTATGGTACACGAAAACTAGAGATAGAATCATACCTAAACAGCCTAACTACAACTCGTTTAACACGCCCCCTCAAACGCAACTCTCTAAATTGAGATGCCGTTTGAATGCTTCGAGTTGTTTCACCGGTAGAGGTTTTGTGAAGCCATCTGCAACTTGATCGCCAGAGGGAATGAACCGGACTTCCAGCTGTCTGTTCGACACTCGCTCTCGAACAAAAAGGAAATCCACCTCAATGTGTTTGGTCCTTGCATGAAATACTAGGTTTGCTGATAAATAAGTGGCTCCCAAATTATCACACCACAAACATGCTGTCCTTGGCTGTTTAATACCAATCTCTCTAAGAACGGACTGAATCCAAATAATTTCAGCAGTTGCATTAGCAAGAGATTTATACTCTGCCTCAGTGCTAGAGCGAGAAACTGTTGCCTGTTTCCTAGCACTCCAGGAAATTAGATTAGGACCAAAATATACAACAAAACCTCCTGTAGATCGACGATCATCTGGACATCCTGCCCAATCAGCATCTGAGAAAGCACTCACAAGTGTGGAAGGAGATCTTCTGATCCTCATACCAATATCTATGGTGTACTGAAGATATCTCAAAATACGCTTCACTGCAGCCCAATGCAAAACTGTTGGAGCATGTAAATATTGACATACCTTATTGACAGCAAAGGAAATGTCAGGTCGTGTCATACACAAATACTGAAGACCACCAACCAGGCTCCTATACCGTGTCACATCATCCGGATTTAAGAGTTTTCCTTCAGATTTTGTTAACTTCTCAGTCGAGGACATAGGTGATGTGACACCCTTGCACTTCTCCATCCCAGCATGTTTGAGCAAATCTCTTGCATACCTCCCTTGCGAAAGAGTGATACCATCAGCCACCTTCTTTACTTCAATACCCAAAAAATAGTGCAAGTCTCCAAGATCCTTGAGAGCAAAATCTCCTCTCAACTACTGAAGCAAACCTGAAACGGCTTCTTCTGTAGAGCTTGCCACAATAATATCATCAACATATACTAGTACAAACATAGTAACTTCAGGTTCAGCAAGGAAAAACAAGGATGTGTCAGACTTTGATGGAGAGAAGCCAAGTTGCTGAAGCTTAGTACTCAACCGTGCATACCAAGCTCGTGGTGCCTGTTTCAACCCATACAATGCTTTATCCAACTTGCAAATAAGCTGATCACCTTTCTCAAAGCTAGGTGGTTGTTTCATATAGACCTCCTCTTTCAGAACACCATGCAGAAATGCATTCTGAACATCAAGCTGTCGAAGTGTCCACCCTTGTGAGACTGCAATAGACAGAACAAGTCTAATAGTAGCAATTTTCACAACTGGGCTAAAAGTGTCCTCATAGTCAATACCATACCGCTGTTTGACGCCTTTAGCAACTAGCCGTGCTTTATATCTTTCAATAGTACCATCAGACTTTCTCTTGATTTTATATACCCACTTACAATCAATTATGTTTCTCCCTTCTCTGAATGGTACAAGATGCCATGTTTTATTTCTTTCCAAAGCATCATACTCTTCTTGCATGGAAACCTTCCATTTGGGATCATCAAGAGCTTGCTGAACATTCTCAGGTTCTCCTGTAAGACACAAATTACCATAGCGAATATAATCATCATATCGCTTGTTAGGCTTTATAATTCTATTTTGCAGCCTGGTCACAACACGAGCCGGTGCAGAAGATCCTGAGGGAGGAGCAGCGGACAGTTCATGCATGTCAGCTGGAAAATCTCCCGATTCGGCAGCACTCGGCGCAGAGGATCCAGTGGCCCTAGATGTGGCTGAGGACGACGTGGGGGAAGCCACAGACGATCCCGGCGCGGAGACCGAAGACGATCCCTGCCCCACGTGCGGCGTCTCCTCGTCCGCCACGTTGCTGGCAGCAGGCCCGCGGGCAGGGAATGTCGGGCTGCCTCCTGCAGCCGCTGACGGAGCTGCAGACGCAGCAGGATCCGTTCCGGATCGCGCGCCCTCCGATCCCGAGGAGGATCTGGGCAGAGAATCAGCACCAGATTCCGTGCCAGACGAATTTCCTCCGTGTACCCCGTCATGTGTACCAGAAAAATCACTTGCAGCAGAATTAGTAGGATTAGCACCTAGTTGATCATCTATCAATACTCCCCCTTGATCAAAACGAGTAAAAGCAACCAATTCAGGTGGAAGAAGGAGCACTTCGGCACGAAGACGAGCACCAGCATTAGAGTGTAATTCCGAAAAAGGAAAAATACTCTCATCAAAGATGACATCCCTAGAAATATAAACTCGACCACTAGAAATATCTAGGCACTTGTATCCTTTATGAAGATTACTGTAGCCAATGAAAGCACAACGCTTGGAGCGAAATTCAAGTTCGCGAGAATTATAAGGACGTAAGTTGGGCCAACAAGCACATCCAAAAGTGCGAAGAAAATTATATTCTGGTGGACGTTTGAATAACAATTCAAGCGGAGAGACATTATTGGTGACCTTGCTAGGAAGTCTATTGATGAGAAAGGTGGCCGTAAGGAAAGCCTCGTCCCAAAATTTGAGAGGCATATTAGCATGTGCTAGAAGAGTGAGGCCAACTTCGACTATATGGCGATGCTTACGCTCAGCGGATCCATTTTGCTGATGCGCATGAGGACAAGATACATGGTTCTCGATGCTGATGTGCTGGAAAAAGGAATTCAATTTTTGGTATTCTCCTCCCCAATCAGATTGTATAGCAAGAATCTTGCGATCAAAAAGGCGTTCAACATAGTTTTGAAAATCATGAAAGCGTGCAAAAACATCTGATTTATTCTTAAGGAGGTAAATCCATGTAAACTTGCTATAGTCATCAACGAAGCTTACATATTACTTTTGGTTACCAACCGAAGCAATGGCTGGTCCCCACACATCTGAGGAAACTAGCTCTAAAGGAGCACTAGACACACTAGTTGACTTGGGGTAAGGGAGTTGATGACTCTTCCCTCTTTGACACGCATCACAAATCGATTGCGTAGAAAAATCCTTAACACAAGGAAGTTTATTGTGACTCAAAACTTGTTGAACTATGGTGGAAGACGGATGTCCTAAACGCCTATGCCATCGCGAAGTGGACGGCTTATTGACTCCAAAAGCTTGCTTGGACGCCGAAGGTGATCTCGGCTGAAGAGGATAGAGGCCATGGCGACCTCTACCGTGAAGAATGGTTCTCCTCGTGCCACGTTCCTTAACAAGAAAATCAAACGGATGAATTTCTAGAAAGGCATTGTTATCAAATGCTAGCTTAGAAGCAGAAAGGAGGCTTTTGGTGGCGTTAGGAACATGCAATATGTCTTTGAGAACAAGTTTATCACAAGGGGTATGAATTGTAGATTGACCAACATGGTGAATATCCATACCTGATCCACTGGCAGTGTGGACCTGCTCATGCCCATTGTAGCGCTCGCGGAAGGTGAGCTTGTCTAGCTCACTCGTGATGTGGTCGGTGGCGCCGGTGTCGATGTACCATGATGGGTCGACGTTGTAGGAGTGGGTGATGGCAGCGGCAACCTTTTCTTCACCCATGTACTCCTTGTTGAAGCGCTTCCAGCACTTCGCTGCCACGTGACCATATTTGCCACATAGCTGGCATTGTGGACGTGGATTGCCGTTGGCGTCGAAGGGTTGCTGGCTGCGGTTGGCATTGATGTTGTAGTTGCCACCGCCAGCACCTCCGCCACGGCCTCCGTCACCACGGCCACGGCCGAAGCCGCCGCCACGGCCTCTGTGGTTGCCTCCATTGCGCCCTCCACGGGACGCCGTATTTACGGAAGACATGCCTCTGTTGCCACCAGGAGGACCGCCGCCGCCGTTGTTGATGGCAGCGACGTTGCCCATGGAACCACCATTCTCAATGTCGAGCCTGTTCTCGAAATTGAGGAGGTGAGCATATAATTCAGAGAGGGATACCATCTCGGTTTTGGTGGTCATGGCGGTGACGAGCGTGTTCCACTCGGAGTCGAGGCCGGCGAGGATGTACGACGCGAGCTCGTCGTCCTCCATCTTGGAACCTGCCGCAGTCATGGCGTCTCCAAGGCTCCGCATCTTGGCGAAGTAGTCCGCAAACCTGAGGTCGCGCTTGGCGGTGGTGGCGAGCTGCATCCGCAGCTGCATGATCTGCGCCCGGGACTGCGACGAGTGCATCGTTGACAGCGCAGCCCAGACGCCCGCGTCGGTGGTGAGCGCCGTGACCTGCGTGAGCACCTCCCGTGAGAGGGAGGAGAGGAGGAATGTAACATCCCAAAAATTTCAAAACAAAGAAAATGAATTTCCCTATTTCCAACTTTTGGAACCAACAAAAAACTTTTATTAAATTTAGTTAGATACATAGTGAGCATGCTTAATTCTTGTGCTATTGCCATGATTGTTTGTTGAAGTATTTTGCAATGATCTTAAACCCTAAACCCTATTCTTTTTACCATCCAAGTTAAATCAAAATAAAAAGAAATGAAATAAGAAAAGGACCTATGTGCCTATGGCTATTTTGGTAAAACTTTTACCTAGGCTTTTCTACCTTGATTAGATGTTTTGAAAACATCAACAAACCCAATCTAGTACTTCCCCAATCAAAACCAAGGTGAAACAAAAACAAATAAAAAGAAATTAAACATATGCATAGAAGCATATGTGGTACTTAGCCATTTTATCAAATCTTGTCCTATGCACTCTTACCTTGCCCAAATGGTGTGAAACCATCTCTAAACCTAATCCCACACTAAATGGACCCTAAACCATGCCCAAGTAAAACAAGGGGAACAAAATAGAAGATTAAGAAAATTTGGAATTTCACCTCTTATGTGTTTATGGCCATTTTTGCAAATCTTTGAACTAGGCCTTTTGGAATTGTTTCAATGGTTTGGAAATGTTCCTAAACTAATAAGAATCACTTTTGATTCAAGAGAAAACCAAATCAATAAAAGAGAAAGAAAAGAAATGGAGAAATGCAATTTCACTCACATACACTTTGGCCAACTTTGCAAATCCTCAACCAAGGCCACCTTTGCTTGTGCATTTGCTTGTGAAATACTTATATATCAAAAACAAACACCTTTGCATCAAAGAAACACAATTCAAATCAAAGGAAAATTCAAATTCCACTTACATGTGATCATGGTCACTTTGACACTTTTTAATATCATACCCACTTTGCACCCCTGGTTTGGAATATTCTTAAACCAAACTTGGTCAACACTTTCCACCTCATCCAAGACCATGTCAAGGTGAACCATTTTGATGTTGACCACTAGGGTTGAATCTGCCTAGGTTGACCAGAAAAGAGATGACAAGAGGAGACTTTGAAACAAAAGAAGATGAACCCAAATTTGAAATCTTGCAAACCAGCACCAAATTGACCACCACCACCACCATTCCACTCCAATAATTATTTAAATGAACTTCACCAAAAAGATTTTCAAAATTCAACAAAAAGTTTCATGCCGGCCATATTGTCAAACACTTGGCAGGCATCATTTTACTCTATGCACACATGCTAAAATCCAATGGATTTTGGCCTAAACCCCTTTTGGATTTGTGATCATCAACCTCATGTACCTCCTCTGCATCAAGCCCTGCCCTTCAGCCCTGATTAAAGTGAGGCCATGATGAAGAACACACCCATGCCGGCCATGATAGACACCACCATGCCACCCTACCTCACCACCTCTCTCTGGCCAGCCTTACCATGTCAACTCGGTAGCTCTCACTCCACCATGCACGCTGGTACCCTCCCTGGCCAAAGAAGTGCACGCCCACGCCTAGAACGCGACGTGTCCAGACGCGCCAAGACATGCTAGAGCGCGCCCAGACACGACCCTGGACTCGCCAGTCCACTGGCTCGCCTCATCGCGTCCGACCACCTCTTGCCCCAACTCTTCCTCCTAAATGCTGACCAGGATCACGACTAGCTCCTAGACATGCTCAACTGCACGCGCGTGCACCGTCGCTGCCGCCATGACCAAGAACTTTGCCACCAATACCGTACCCGCCGCGCCATGATCATGAGCCGTCCCCTCCTCCCTTTCCTCCGCCAGCACGCTCCCTAGCTCCACCATGATGCCTGCAACACCACGCCCCCATCGCCCTGCCCTTTTGCTCTCTAGAACGCCATCTCCGTCGACGACCTTGCGCGCACCCTCGCAGCACCTCGCGCATCTATAAATAGAGCCACCCCCGCGCCTCATCCTCCACACCAAACTTTCTCCTCTCCCTCCACTTGATCTCCTCGACCCACTTCCCCTCTCCAATTTACACCGTAGCTCGTCAATTGATCGCTAGAGCAGGAGAAGAAGGCGTCGTCGAATTCGTCTACCCCCGATGCTGCCGCGACCACCATTGGCTTCCCCATCGTCCGCAACATCACCCTACCTCGTCGCCGACCATCGCCGGAGCCCCAGATCACCGCTGAACCCCTACCTCCGCCGTGACAGCAACCCCTTCTCGGCGTCGACGGCGACGACACTCGACCAAGCTCATGGGGAGAGGTGCCTATACTAGGATATGTAAGTGAAAGGTTATGGTTTATGATCCGCGTACTGAGTTACGATTATTCAGGGTTATACCTGACGGATGTAATCAAATATTGTGGCAAAAGTGTGCGACCTCTGCAGAGTGTAAAACTATTCGAATAGCCGTGTCCACGGTTATGGACGGTTGGAAAGGCCATACTGTTCCGTCATCAGACCATTTTCAAAAATGTGACATATGACTTGCGACTTGAATTTGAAAGGTGAATGGTGAATTTGAATTGAATCACAACAGAGTTGTGGGAATGACACTAATGTTCCCACTTGAGTTAGTTAGCAAATGAAGAGGCTTTTACTAAATGTTTGTGAACTAAAATTGGCTTTATGCAAATAAACTTAGAGCTTAGCACCCCTTACTAAAATTGATAAGTACTTACATTAGTATTAGTTTGCGAGTACTTTAAAAGTACTCATGGCTTTGTCCCTGGCTATTCAAATAACCAGACTTTGAAGGACAACAGCAGTACGAGGAAGATGGACAGCAGGACGTCTACGACAACCAGGACTACTCCTGACGTCAAGCGTTGGCCTGTGGATTAGATAGCCACTACTACTTCGCTTCCGCTATTTGTGATGTTCGTTGATCAATAGATCAACTACTATTGTAATATTGGATCATGTGATCTACCTTTGTAAGACGATTATGTGTTGTAATAAATTTTGACTCTATGATATTCAACTATTATGTCTCGCAACAACAATAATCCTGGGATTGCGATGTATGGCATAATAGGCATCTGGACTTAAAAATCCGGGTGTTGACAAGGAACCCCAGGACCTGCTGATCCTGAGAGACCCACGCAGTGTAGGCCGTGTTGGGGACGACCTGGGGAACCTTCTCCCCTGCTTGTTTTCCATCTCCACCGTGATGGTTTTGGGCGGCACCTCTGCTGTGCCGTCGAGAAAGCCGACGAGCTGGTGCGCCCGTAGTGGCGGCATGACCTGCGCCTTCCAGAGAGGGTAGTTGTCCCTCCCCAGCTTCTCCGTCACTGAACCATACTGCAGGCCGAGTCCAGACGGAGGCGAGGAAGAAGAAGCACCGTTCGACATGGTTGTGGCGGCGGAAGGGTTTGGCTCTGATACCATCTCAAAGAACACGATGTAGATTGGAACGGCTTGCCCTCTTGGGGTGTCGTGGCTTCACTTATATATTGGCCAAAAATTCTGGAACCGGAAGAATAGATGCAATCTTTCGCCTAAAACCTGATCGGCCTCGGTGGAACGTTTAGGTCTTGCTTAATTTCAGAGTTTTGACACCTGATTACCTAATGACCCTCGAAGAGAATCTGATAAATAAACATATCAAACCGTATTTCAAGTGAATGAGCACGGGAGTTGATTACCTTGGACGATGGGGAGGCAACGACAACGATATGGGTGGAGGATCCGATCAACGCGACGGCCAGCGGCCATAGAGGTGCTTCGGCTAGTGGGGCACTATGGGAGCTTACGCTTACATAGTTCGAGAAATCGTGGAATTTCTAGGAGCTGGTGTTTGTTCACGAAGGACGGAGTTCGAACAAGGAGGCGAATGCTTTAGCGAGAAGCGCTACGCTATCAACGATAAACCAGGCCGCCCTGTGTGGCTCAATGGACCGCCCATAGTTGTCAGAATCATGATTCTACTATACGATTTTACGACTTTATGACCCAAATTGAGTGAAAGATTCCATGATTATGCTAGGTAGAATCTAAGATTTTACTATTCTAATGCTAGGTAGACTTTACGAGTCAAAGTTCGTTTTGAAATGCGTGTGCGCCTTATTCCTTAAAACGGAGGTAGTAGTTAAGAACCTATGATTTGCGATCTTACCGTAGATGTTCCGATCCGATTCAAAATCACGATTCTAACAACATCGACCGCTAAGGGGTTTTGTAGAAATATTCTAGCTAATTGTAATGAACCCGTGAACGTCGAGCAGTGACTTTCCGACACACTCATTTTCTTACCATACCAGGGTACCAAAGAAGACTGGAAGATTTTTAATGAGACAGCTCACTTGCCCAATAAAGTGTGTTTTTTCCCTAAAAAAAAGATCAATCAGTTCTTCCCCTCCTTGGTTTGGTTTAGGGAAAGTAAGCAAAGCCAGAGGCGCCAACAAATCCTCACGGAGTCTGCGTCCTCAGGTCCTGGGTACGTAACTTACTTCCTAAAGGATTTCTTGTTTCGAATTCATGTGCCTTTTTCAATCCTAAACGGACCAGTTCTGGATCTGTCGATCTAAAATCGACCCGGATACTTTTCTGCCGATTCCTGCTAGGAATCGAAACGAATCCAGAAGTAATTGCCTATACGAATAGAGGAGTCCGACAAGGCATCGCTCCCCCATGTATCTAGTATACAAAAGGGCATCGAGAGGCGCCTGATTTCTCACCCAAACAATCAATAGCAGTGTTGTAGATCCAGATGGCAAGCACACCAAGTTCATCCGAGAAGGAGGTGATGGTGGATCCGGAAGTTGAGAAGAACGCATCCGGGGAGACAGAGATGACGACGGAGATCAAGAAAAAGATAAATATCGTGTTTGAGGTGCCAGCCAGCGAGGTGAGGCATGGCTTTAGTTAGCGGCCCAATGTTCTTCTCTAACAATATGCATGCTCCAACCATGAAGGTGGTAGATCTCTCTTACTTCAGACAAGACGGACATGCATAGCAACTCACATGATATTCAACAAGGAATAGTTGATGGCGTCCCCAGAAGCATGGTTATCGCACAACAAGCAACTTAATAAGAGATAAAGTGCATAATTACATATTTAATACCACAATAGTTTTTAAGCTATTTGTCCCATGAGCTATATATTGCAAAGGTGAATGATGGAATTTTAAAGCTAGCACTCAAGCAATTTACTTTGGAATGGCGGATAAATACCATGTAGTAGGTAGGTATGGTGGACACAAATGGCATAGTGGTTGGCTCAAGGATTTTGGATGCATGAGAAGTATTCCCTCTCGATACAAGGTTTAGGCTAGCAAGGTTATTTGAAACAAACACAAGGATGAACGGTACAGCAAAACTCACATAAAAGACATATTGAAAACATTATAAGACTCCATACCGTCTTCCTTGTTGTTCAAAACTCAATACTAGATGTTATCTAGACTCTAGAGAAACCAAATATGCAAACCAAATTAGCAAGCTCTAAGTATTTCTTCATTAATGGGTGCAAAGTATATGATGCAAGAGCTTAAACATGAGCACAACAATTGCCAAGTATCAAATTATCCAAGACATTTTAGAGTTACTACATGTAGTATTTTCCAATTCCAACCATATAACAATTTAACGAAGAAGAAACTTCGCCATGAATACTATGAGTAGAGCCTAAGGAGATATTTGTCCATATGCTACAGCGGAGTGTGTCTCTCTCCCACAAAGTGAATGCTAGGATCCATTTTATTCAAACAAAAAACAAAAACAAACCGACGCTCCAAGCAAAGTACATAAGATGTGACGGAATAAAAATATAGTTTCAGAGGAGGAACCTGATAATTTGTCGATGAAGAAGGGATGCCTTGGGCATCCCCAAGCTTAGACGCTTGAGTCTTCTTAGAATATGCAGGGGTGAACCACCGGGGCATCCCCAAGCTTAGAGCTTTCACTCTCCTTGATCATATTGCATCATACTCCTCTCTTGATCCTTGAAAACTTCCTCCACACCAAACTCGGAACAACTCATTAGAGGGTTAGTGCATAATAAAAATTCACATGTTCAGAGGTGACACACTCATTCTTAACACTTCTGGACATTGCATAAAGCTACTGGACATTAATGGATCAAAGAAATTCATCCAACATAGCAAAAGAGGCAATGCGAAATAAAAGGCAGAATCTGTCAAAACAGAACAGTCCGTAAAGATGGATTTTATTAGGCCACCAGACTTGCTCAAATGAAAATGCTCAAATTGAATGAAAGTTGCGTACATATCTGAGGATCATGCACGTAAATTGGCTTAATTTTCTGAGCTACCTACAGGGAGGTAGACCCAGATTCGTGACAGCAAGGAAATCTGGAACTGCGCAGTAATCCAAATCTAGTACTTACTTTACTATCAAAGACTTTACTTGGCACAACAAAACACAAAACTAAGATAAGGAGAGGTTGCTACAGTAGTAAACAACTTCCAAGACTCAAATATAAAACAAATTACTGTAGCAAAATAACACATGGGTTATCTCCCAAGAAGTTCTTTCTTTATAGCCGTTAAGATGGGCTCAGCAGTTTTAATGATGCACTCGCAAGAAATAGTAGTTGAAGCAAAAGAGAGCATCAAGAGGCAAATTCAAAACACATTTAAGTCTAACATGCTTCCTATGCATAGGAATCTTGTAAATAAACAAGTTCATGAAGAGCAAAGTAACAAGCATAGGAGGATAAAACAAGTGTAGCTTCAAAAATTTCAGCACATAGAGAGGCATTTTAGTAACATGAAAATTTCTACAACCATATTTTCCTCTCTCATAATAACTTTCAGTAGAATCATGAGCAAACTCAACAATATAACTATCACATAAAGCATTCTTATCATGAGTCTCATGCATAAAATTATTACTCTCCACATAGGCATAATCAATTTTATTAGTTGTAGTGGGAGCAAATTCAACAAAGTAGCTATCATCATTATTCTCATCATCAAATATAGGAGACATAGCATCATCAAAGTAAATTTTCTCCTCAATGCTTGGGGGACTAAAAAGATCATGCTCATCAAAACCAGCCTCCCCAAGCTTAGAACTTTCTATATCATTATCAACAATGGTGTTCAAAGCGTTCATACTAATATTACTACCAAGCATGCAAATAAGATTCCATAGGTTTTTTAATTTTCGCATCAAACAATCCATGTTTTAAATCAGGAAATAGAATAAGAAGCTCATTGTTGTCCATTATGCCAAACTAGTGTAAACAAGAAACAAAAAGATGCAATTGCAGGATCTAAAGGAAATAGCTTCGAGCACACACACGACGGCGCCAGAAAAGTACTTTACCTGAGACCGGAGTATGAGAGCCTTTTACCTTTCCTCCCCGGCAACGGCGCCATAAAAGTGCTTGATGTCTACGGGAGCTTCTATTCTTGTAGACAGTGTTGGGCCTCCAAGAGCAGAGGTTTGTAGAACAGCAGCAAGTTTCCCTTAAGTGGATACCCAAGGTTTATCGAACTCAGGGAGGAAGAGGTCAAAGATATCCCTCTCATGCAACCCTGCAACCACAAAGCAAGAAGTCTCTTGTGTCCCCAACACACCTAATAGGTGCACTAGTTCGGCGAAGAGATAGTGAAATACAGGTGGTATGAATAAGTAGTAGCAACGGCACCGGAAAAGTGCTTTGCCCGAACGAGTAAACAAGCAGTAATAACGCAGCAAGTAGTGACGCAATGAAACAAGTAAACAAGCAGCGATAGCGATATTTAGGAACAAGACCTAGGGATTAGACTTTCACTAGTGGACACTCTCAACATTGATCACATAACAGAATAGATAAATGCATACTCTACACTCTTGTTGGATGATGAACACATTGCGTAGGATTACACGAACCCTCAATGCCGGAGTTAACAAGCTCCACAATAATGCTCATATTTTAGTAACCTTTAGTGTAAGATAGATCAAAAGACTAAACCAAGTACTAGCATAGCATGCACACTGTCACCATCATGCATATGTAGGAGGAATAGATCACATCAATATTATCATAGCAATAGTTAACTTCATAATCTACAAGAGATCATAATCATAGCATAAACCAAGTACTAACACGGTGCACACACTGTCACCTTTGCACACATGCAGGAGGAATAAAACTACTTTAATAACATTGCTAGAGTAGCACATAGATAAATTGTGATACAAACACATTGCAATCATAAAGAGATACAAATAAGCACCTCACTATGCCATTCAACGAGTGAATAAGTATTCCGTGAAATATAGCCTAAGAGACCCACACGGTGCACACACTCGTCACCTTTACACACGTGGGACAAGGAGTCTCCGGAGATCACATAGGTAAAACTCACTTGACTAGCATAATGACATCTAGATTACAAGCATCATCATATGAATCTCAATCATGTAAGGCAGCTCATGAGATTATTGTATTGAAGTACATAGGAGAGAGATGAACCACATAGCTACCGGTACAGCCCCGAGCCTCGATGGAGAACTACTCCGGCCCCCCTCATGGGAGCAGCAGCGGTGATGAAGATGGCGGTGGAGATGGCAGCGGTGTCGATGGAGAAGCCTTCCGGGGGCACTTCCCCGCTCCGGCAGGTGCCGGAACAGAGACTCCTGTCCCCCAGATCTTGGCTTCGCGATGGCGGCGGCTCTGGAAGGTTTTCCGTATCGTGGTTTTTCGCATCAGGGTTTTCGCGACAGAGGCTTTATATAGGCGAAGAGGCGGCGCAGGAGGGTCGAAGGGGTGGCCACACCATATGGCGGCGCGGCCAGGGCCTGGGCCGCGCCGGCCTATGGTCTGGGGGCCCAGTGCCCCCCCTCTGGTCCTTCCCGGGTGTTCTGGATGCTTCCGGTGAAAATAGGAACCTGGGTCTTGATTTCGTCCGATTCCGAGAATATTTCGTTACTAGGATTTCTGAAACCAAAAACAGCAGAAAACGAGGAACCGGCACTTCGGCATCTTGTTAATAGGTTAGTTCCAGAAAATGCACGAATATGACATAAAGTGTGCATAAAACATGTAGGTATCATCAATAATATGGCATAGAACATAAGAAATTATCGATACGTCGGAGACGTATCAGTTATCTCCCTAATTTGCACGTGCTTTCCCGTTTCCACTAGTCGAAAGTCGAAACCTGGCCACATTAACCCAAGATCCTGAAGCCGCCGCCTCAACCCTAGCCGCCTCCAGTTCTTCCTCCTCCATAGATTGGTTCCCCCTCCTCCGGTTGGCTTCGCCGGCGTCAGGAGGAGTGGGGAACCCGATCTATGCGTGGAGTTTCGAATAAAAGTATTGTTTTCATTAGATTATATTAGATTATGTTAGGATATTGGTAGCCGCCTTCTTGTTGGTTTCCCCTCAATGGAGATGGCATCGTCTGCAATAAGTGATCTTCGGCCTTTCGTTCGGCGACGAGATCTTCTTCCCGACGTCAATGGTGGTCTTGAACGATCACAATTTTCTAGGTATGGGCCTTTGGATCTTGCTTCGCCAGATCGATTTTGGATCTTTTGTCTTTGTTGCCGTGGGGAGGATTATCCTCGCAGTTTTTGTCCCGACTGCTACGTCCTCGACAATGGTGATTCGTACTCTCGGCTCTCCATCGACGATGACAAAGCTAGTCGGTTATTATTCCCGATATACTGGTGTTGGTACTCTTGCCGATGTTGTATGACTGCTTTAATGGTTGCGTGCGTGCACGCAGCTTTGGCATTGCAGCTCAAAAAATTATGGGAGAACTTTCATCGGTATCTACAGGTCTATGGTTAGTTATCTATTTTTGGCTGCCTTCAGAAAAGTACAAGATTGTGTTCTGGAAGAAGAAAAAAATTGAAGACCTCGAAGAAAAAAAGTACTATCTTTTAGACTTTATTTTGTAATCGTTGGAGTCAGTTCATGTATCTCTACCATGTACTATTTGTTGCTATGAATATATGTTGTATTGATTGTCAAAAAAAAACCCAAGATCCTGAAAAACTGTTGGTCTATCCCGAGAAACGAGGAGGTTTAAGGAAACAAGGAGTCCAGCGCGTGCGGAAGGAGCTTTAATCGTGCGAGCATGCAGGGGCAAAATGAGGAAACTAGCGATTACTTTCTCTCCTACCAGTCTTATATTTTAATAAATGGGCAAACTGAGCACGTTGTAGCTAATCCTTTTATTAATTAAGCAGCTATATTAGTCAATAAGATTGCCTTATGTTTTTCCTCAGTTTTCGCCAAGCCCTTATTTGTAACCCGCAGAAGGAGCTCAGACGGGAGGATTCCAGTTTAGTTGACCGTTCCGTGCTGACGTGTGGGGCTAGTAGAAAGGGACCGCGTGGGACAGGACGAGACCGCGTTTGGTTGTACGTGAGCAGGAGATGGGTTCTGTCTCTCTCGGCGCGAATTGGCATTTTTAAGAGCACCTTTTCCCCCTCTGTTTCTTTGTCTTTATTAACCAAATTAGTATCAAATCTAGAGAAGCTTGCATTTCTGTCTTTCTTCAATTATTTGTTCCTTTTGGCCCTCGTTGTTTGCCCAATATGGCAGCAAATCTAGTACTCCCTCTGGTCCATAATCTAGAAGCAAATCTCCAGGGTAATGTACGACAAATTCACGGTCATAGTAAATCGAGAAACAAAAGTAGGGCCAACAAAATATAGTATAATAGGGATAGATTAATAGGGATCCCTCCCTAGATAATAAGCTGCACACACAGCAGCCAACATAGTAACAGGTTCGAGGTTCTTCGCAACACCATCTGACATAGGCATCCCAAATGGGCCTGCCGAATATAGTACCCGGGGTTTATTGAAGGCCCACTACCCGAAGAATAAGAAGACTCGAGAGCCCAAGATGTATTTAAGGAAAATATAGAGTTGTAATAGGA